>NC_057702.1:1563284-1575230 GCF_014466175.1 Vespula pensylvanica | reverse complement strand
ACGAAGTTTGCGGAGAGGGGTGGTGGGTGTACACGGAGGGTGGAGACGTCGCAGACCTCGGGGATGTACGTTTTGGTTCTGGCAGGAACAGAGAGAGGGTGAAAGAGAGAAAGAGAGAGAGAGAGAAAAAAGAGAGGGTGGGTTCAGGGTGTTACTAATTGGAGGGGTGACGAGGGAGGAAACCTTGTTATCTCTTAATTGCTGCAACCCTCCACAATGTTTTGCATCGATAAGAAGTACTGGCACTCGAAATTTCCTCTCTTTCATTCTATTCGTTTCTTCAATCCCAGAACGATCACATAGGATTTCACGGTGTACGTTCTAACCCCCGAACAAAGTATTTTTCCCTAGCGAATGTTACTAGACATCACAAATTGCTGTCTCATAATCCTTATCTTTTTCCTTGTATTCATTATGGTCCGTTTGCAATTGACTTCTGTTTCTTTTTTTTTTTTTTTTTAAAACCTGTCTTCCTTTTTCTTTTCCGGAAAATTCAAGTTCACTTTCTTTTTCTTATTATCATCGTCACAATGATAAAGATTTCTTTGCATATATCTTTTCTTTTCTTTATTTCTTTATTTTTTATTTTGTGTCACTCACCGAGTTCATATAATCGGTGGAATCCTTAGGGAACACTTTGCCGTGCGCTTTGATAAACTTGAATCGGTCTTTATGTGCTCTCTCTCTCTCTCTCTCTCTCTCTCTCTCTCTCTCTCTCTCTCTCTCTCTCTCTCTCTCTCTTTCTCCGCCATTCTACCACTACGAGGGAGTTAGTAAGTTTTCGATGGCTCCGGGGGGTTGCAAAGAGACGGAGGAACTCGTTTACTTCCAACCAACACCACAACACTCAATGTCTATACCTTTGGCATCGTTAAGAGACTTACAAGAAGAAGTCGCGCTTTGGATTTCGGTGCTCGCTGAAATATCTCGCGCCAATTTCTTCCTCGTAGAAACTACTGCGATCAAAGTCATCTGATTTGAGGGAATCGTTCCAAGGAAATTCATCTCGGGGAAAGCGTATCTGAATATTCTTTTATTTTTTTTTGCTCAGCTTTGGCTGGCGACGATGTTTTTCTTTTCTCTTTCTTCTTTTTTCTCTCTTTCTATTTTGTTTTCCTGTTTTTCTGTCCAAGTAAGGAATGAACTGTGCTTCTTCAGTACTTCTCTTCTTTTCCTTTTTTCTTCATTATACGAAGACTTCAAGTTTTCCAGACTTCTTTCAGAGACCGATCGTATCCGATTAATAGCTCGCATTCAGCCTAATTTTCTTCTGAAGTGTTCGTTTCAGAGGGTTGCCAGCGTTAAAAGGAAAACTTGTTAGTAGAAATATAATTTGTTTGGTTCGTAAAGATCCTTATGGATATTCTTATCGTGGCTGAAATTTTATGTTGGACGTAAACATTATTACTCTATTTAGAACCGATCGTTAAGAACCTATGAGGGATGTGTAATTAAGTTCTATAATTACTACACGAGTAGACACATAAATATAAGAAATCTTTTATATTGTTAAAAAAAAAAAAAAAAAAAAAATTATGCATGATAGCTTTGATAAAATGTTGAAATGGATTTGTATTTTGTATGGACTTGTATCGATTGTAATAAAATTATTTCGTTTTTACCGTAGTAGCCATGGTCGTCACGACGACGTTCCTACAACCGACGAGGAAAGTTTTGCTGGAAGAGAAAAGAGTGCGAGGAAAGGATGAATGTTGTTTCCTACTTCTCTGAGCAAACACTGGCAAATCGAACAAATTGGCAAACAGTTGGTGATGCGCAACCGTGCGAAGCAATTACGGATTTTGCGTGAACGCCACGTCGCGCGAACTCTTTGTAGGAGGGCGAATAAGAGGAGAGAGAGAGAGAGTTTTCTACCATTGGCGTAGGTAAGGTTTACAAAAAAGTATCTGTATAATCAATCGCTAGCAACTTTTTATAATATCGACATATAACAATTGTTATATCCTCGTAAAATGATTAATGATCAATAACTGTAATTTATCTTTCACTAGAATTTAATCTTATGATGTAGATTTATTTTATTACAAATAATATCAATATCATAACGCATGTTTATCAAACTTCTTAGTTCGAACTTTTATCGATAATTTTCCTATATTAATTCTCTTTATCTTCATTATATATATATACACACACACACACACATACGGATTCAGAGATAATTGGAATTCCTTAATTAAATATCATTTTGTAAACACATGGAACTTCGCTGCTTACCTCGATTATTGACGGACGATTCGTACAAATTTCTGATAATTTTGATCAGACTTTGGTGTATACGCCAATGAGAGACGCAGAGAGTTTGAACCTGCTTGAAGCCGAAAGCGGGTTGTACGGTAATTGGAGAGCAAAACGCCAGGGAACCACGCTCGCGTTTCTAATGAGGCGACCGAGAACTTGACCCCCACGAATAAGAGAATACCTATCGTTCTTCCCTATGGAGGATTTATGTGGAATTTTTCTAAAGCAAACCATCAACAAACATTTTCGAAATATCTCGCTTGTTAAACGACCACGCTAATAAAATCTCTTTGAAATATTTTCGTTCATTGATATCTAAGGTAAACGAGACGTGACCAATCACGATAATGCCCATTAGCGAGCGAAAATGTTTGCTAATTACGACGAACTTGGCTTTGGGGAATGCTCTGCGAATACTCCCCTTTGATTCACCGATATATATATATATATATATATATATATATATATATATATATACTTTTTTTGTTTTCGTAAAAGTTCGACGAGCAATTAGACAGAAGGACCAGAATGAGGTGATGTTGCCTGGGTTAAAGCGAGTAAGAGAGGAAGGGCCAAAGATACCTCGTAGGGGATTCTAACCAACCCTTCAATTATCGTAGAGCGTACGTTTTTACGCTGGCAGGTTTACTTTACGCCATTAGCAATTCGATATCCTCGAGAATGGAATACAAGTAAACTCCTTCTCGTATCATGTTATCACTATTATTAAAATAATCGTCGGATGGAAATTCATTCATTCGGTTCTTTTCATTTTTCAGATAACGAAGATTCGGGAGAGAAAGGAGAACAATCATTAGTACGTTTTATATAGAAACAAAAGTTCGTGAAAAGTTAGGAGTGCAATGCGCCTGTCAATCGATCACTGACGACTGTCGTTTGCTCAACTCTGTTATTTGTAAAGCATCCTCAGGGGCAACTTCAGAAGTTTACGCTTAATCACGAAATGGACTGAGATTGGAAACGGCAAACTCACTTCTATTTCTCTCTCCCCGTTTGTTGGTATCTACGAGCTAGCAACGAGAGCTGGTGGGGGAGAGTTTAGTTAGCGACACTCACGAGTTGTCGTTTCTCTTTGAAGTCGGCCTTTGGAACTGTTCTAGCGTGTCGCAACTCTTCTTCCCTTGATCATGCTTATTAGCGAAAGTAGAAGAACGACTAGCGATACGTCGAACTGGGGTCATCATATCTTTTTTCTGCTCGATACGAGAAATCTCTTCACTCACCCGGTGAAACGAAGCGTATAAACGATATCGATTGAACGAACTTTTCAATACGAGCTGCTCACGTACGACCTCTCTTTATGGGATCATCCACTTTAATCGCATCCTCATGGTTTCTCTATTAGAGAGAGATTTGGATATCTTGCGAATATTAAATAACGCGGAAATTAACTTGTTCCATTTCTGAGTTTCCGTCTCGTGTGAGAATCTATATTAATTGATAATATCGCGTTTCATTTATTTGTTGTTTTTCCTTGTTTCTTTTTTCCTTTCTTCGAAGATTCAATCGTATTCGTTAAATATTACTTCTTCGCATTTTCATATTTATTTATACATTTGGAAGATCCAATGCGTTCGATAACTTGTTAGGAAAGTGTTGAGAAATTAACGCGAACGAATTCGGGAATAATTTTCTTCGATAACGCGAGCTTGAGTACTCGTAATGCTCGTTTTATGGTTCTTTTTATCGTAGACGAGACAGACTGCTTAGAAGTTTCTCGAGTTATATAGTATATACGCGAGACTACAATCGATTCACGACGAAATTTCTTGGAATGGAGTAAAATCGAGTTACTAATTTACTCGTTCCTTCGTCGATAGAGAACTTGACCTTACCGGATTGTCAACTGTAATGTCTGGCACAAAATTAATAGAAAAACAAATCTTGGTCGACTTAATTTAAAAATGAGTCCCGTTAAGAAAATTGCAGATGAATCGGGAATAACGAAGGAAAAGAGTGAAAAATAGAAATATAGAAAAGAAATTCGGGTCATTGAATATAACAGAGCCAAACATAGAGTTTCCGCTTGGTATAATAGATCGAATGGTGGCATGGCAGATGGCACGTGACTCATACATAAAACGTGGCCCGCAAGGCACCCTTCGGGGGTCAGGAACGATTCGTAAATAAATTAGCTCGCTATCGGAACTCGAGATAACGCGTTATTTATGGACCGCTCGTGACGGTGCACTCTTTTCACCTAAGCTAAGAAGTAAAAGAAGAGTGGAAAAGATCTGCGGAACAGGAGCATCAGCAGCAGCAGCAACAACAACAACAGAAGCAACAACAACAGCAGGTGGAGAAAAGCCTGGCTATCGTGGTTATTCCATTTAATGGGATACACGAAGGGCTGGAATACCACGAGCTTGGCCAGGTGGAATAAGCGAAGCCGCAGCTTACGTTGTCCAACGCCTTTGACCTAAGCCGATTTTCCATCGACGTATGTAATATCGCGTGTATATATGTACGTATATACTCCTGATATTTAAAGCTAATATAATCTTTCAGAAATATCTTGAATATGATTTAATGAATCGTTAAATGTACCACTTACAACTTAATAGGATTAGTAATTTACGATCTCTGATGAGAGAGAGAGAGAGAGAGAGAGAGAGAGAGAGAGAAATTAGTTATTAATACGTTCATTATTAATCGAGTTAGTCGAGAGTTAAGTGTTTACGGACGAGTACACATATAATATGAAATATTTCGTTTAACCCAGCAATAAAGATATTGTTCGGGTTGATGCAATCCTTTCTTTTATTTTTTATTTTTTTTTTTCATAAATACCCGCTTTATGGAAGTTCACTAATTGATAGCTGGGCGTGGTATATCCGGTTTGCTGATCAATACCAGGAGTGACCACGTATTTCATTTCCAACTTTTATCCTTGATTCTTTCATTCCGTTCTCTTGTTCACATTCTTGTATTTCTCGTTATACATTATTTTTGTAATAACTACTTTTTTCTGCACTTAGGTAAAGAAAGCTGATTGACAAAGCAGAGAAAATAAAGAGCTAATAATTCAAGAAGGAAAAGAAGGAAGAAAGAAAAAGAAAGACAGAGCTCGAAGGGTGCAGAAAAAATCAAAGGCTTTTGGTGGTTCTTCTTGCTTCGTAAAATAAGACCGAAAATCCAATATAAAAGCAATATCTGAAGTGACACGGCGAGCAGCACGACGGAGTTCCTCTCTTGCCCTATCAACGGTACTTTCTCTCTCTCTCTCTCTCTCTCTCTCTCTCTCTCTCTCTCTCTCTCTCTCTCTCTCTCTCTCTCTCTCTCTCTCTCTCTCTCTCTCTCTCTCTCTCTCTCTCTCTCTTACATCATACAGCTATAATACTCCTTTCTTCCGTTTAGGAGACTTCTAAGCGCCCTCGATTCCAGGAAGCAATTTTCTTATGGACGTCTGCAGCTCTTCGTCTCTTCGCTTTTACTTCTTATATATGTATATTCTCACCTTCTCCCGTATCTATGTATGTACGTATGTGGATATATATGTTCACGCGTGATATGATTTACGAGTTGCCTTCTTACCACATTAACAAGACCGTTAAATCTTTTTACTGCGTCGCGTCAATTATCTTACCTATTATATTAATTACTATTATTCGTAATTATCGTATTATATTTATCGGGCTTGCATACCACACTATTTATTTCTTTTGAAGATATTTATTTCTAATTAATTTCTTTTTTCTATCAACATCTCTTTCTTCTTTTTTTCTTTTCCTCGAACAACATCGATTTCGATATTCGATAACGGCCTCGAGTAGACTAAATCTTGCTCCTCGTATATTTTTAGAAATCTATATCGTTTTTCAACGAGAAAGTCTTTAATCTCATCCATGTCAGGACTCGTCTTAATCACTCGATGTTATAAATACGAGTATTAGCTGGAAATATATTATTTGCTTGTTAAATTAGGTATTAGTCCTTATTTTATCTTTCACAATATACTTTCTCTTATTGTTTCAGTATCTTTAATACGGTACACGGATAGAATAAATATATAATGTACCAAGAAGTAGTTAGTCAATGAATAAGTTTACGAAAAAGTTAGTCAATGCATTCGTATTTGTGAGTAGGAAATAGTAGTATATTGTGGTTATTTCATTTTCGTTTACGAAAGTTTTGGGAAAGATCACGTGTATTTCCGGTTAGTTCAAAGCCTCTTTCTTTTCTCTCTCTCTCTCTCTCTCTCTCTCTCTCTCTCTCTCTCTCTCTCTGTAGGATAGCAAATACTTTTTCCTGACGGATCTTCGCTTTTCCATCATTCGCACAAAGTTTCTTCCTCGAGCTTATCCCGAGAGAATTTATCACCATAATTTCTTTCCCTTTTTTAGATTGAATTTCGTAAAAGCTATGGAACGTTATTCGCGAGAGAAGTGACGTTAACTTTTCAGATAGAACTACAGGATAACTCGTTAGTCAAGGTAACGATATTTTGTCAGCATATCGTTTCATATATTATTTATATAGCATGCTGTATGATATATCATAAGTACAATATCGAGTATATTATATATTTTTAATAATACATTATATATTTCGTTTATATTATTTTTTTAATTTTCTAGGATCAGAAAAGAGATTATATAGTTGTGAAGACTTTAGTTTGTTTCGACCAAGTTTTTGAAAGGAGAGAATTATATTTATTTATCGTTCTTTTTCTAGTGCTCAAAAATATTCTTAACAAAGTAATAGATTCCTTTTCTTTTTCACATAGATCCTTCTGTATAAATCTCTTTCTCTTTTTCAGTGTTGCTTGCTTTTATCTTCGTTGGCTCGCGTCAATGTCGCGTTGGTAACGAGATTTTATCCAAAGCCGGCTACGTGTCATTTACATATATCGCCTGGAGGCGGCTTCTACCACAGCTTTTTCTTTCTCTCTCCCTCTCATCTCTTTAGGGCGATTTCGAGGGTGTGCTACGATGGCCGTCGATTTACATTTACAAGCAAGACCTTCGCGAAAAGGACTTGATACGAATTTAACCAGGAGCAGAAATGGAAAAGTAAACGCAAAGTTATCAGTAAGAAAAGAAAAAGAGAAACAAGAAAAATAGTTCTTATATTTTTGGATGTTTCGTATGATTAGGGTAAGTTCATTAGAATATTCGAACCGTCGATTGTAATTAACGATAAAATATTTATATTGCGTTAGTCAATGTGTCGTGTGAGGTTCGACGATCATTGAATAATCACACCGTAGATTGAAACATTGATAAATCGTAATTGTCTATCAAATTGTGAATGAAATGAAATATTGTCCAATGTTACCGTATAATATAATGCTAATGAATATTTAATAATAACAATTATAACAACAACGACAACAACAACGACGACGACGACGACGACGACGACGACGACGACAACAACAACAACAACAACAACAACAATAACAACTTAATCACATGTTCGATAATTAGTATGGCATTGATCGTTGCGATTACCAATCATCTCCGATAATAATTATACGTAATTATTATCGAGTTGTTTACTTGATTGTGAAGAAAATATTAGCCATTGTCTATTCACACTTTCGCGTTTCATATTATCGATTAGTTATTTTTTGTAAGAGAATCGAAAGTGTTCCTCGTCATCGGTTCCTTTTTATTCCAGGAGAACAAACGAAAATGCGAAAGGAAGGAATTGGTCGATAAGGGATAAGGAACAAAGTGACGACTTACCGTAGCTGGACAAGACGAGCTGTCCCTGGAGAAACTACCGAGAGTCACCAGCAAACGACGCGGGGCCCCCAACATAGACTCTCGCCATCCCTCTGGAAAGGAAAAGAAAAAGATAAATAGCTCAAAGAAAATTGCATTATTTATCGGCTGACATCTTTCTCGATATTGCGTTCTGCATCCATCTTGATGGATGGAGACACTACCAGAAACCAACACGCAATAACTTTTAGAGCGAATGACGGAAAAAGTGTTCATCTCTTATCGAGCATGGAATAACTTTTGAAAAAGCGAAGAAAGACCTCTACATTCTTTATCGGATATTCAGATGTCAATATGCCGATGCGTACGAAAGCATATGAATAATTCTGAAGAGAAGAACGCGCGTTAATGTTTTATAATTCAAACATTCATAATTTCATTGATAGATTTCTCCTCTTTTTATAGATGCTACAGATCGTTGAGATATTCTTTTATTTGACACGAACTTTTAACTTTAAGAAAGTTAAATATCCTTGATCGTAAACTATAATACGAGTAGGCGTGAAAGAACGTAGGTTACGACAGGCCACAGGGGAGTTTCATATTGCTGGATTAAGTGTTAAACTTCCATCTTCGACTTTAGCGTTCTCTCTCTCTTCCTCTTCCACCCTAGGGATCGTTATCTTCTATCTCTTACTTTCATGCCGGTCGCGTCTTAAACCAACCAAGTTATGGGCGCGACTTTCATTAAACGGCTTGATGACGGATCGCTTTGTCTCCTTCGTATTAACGAAGCCTGCCGAAAGCACCAAATTCTGTCTGATATTAAGGACCAGGTTCGTCCCTCTCCTTACGAGATTTCCTCTGTTACGATTTACTTGTTTGCTTGTTGTCTTAAACAAGACGTGAAATTGTCGAGAAACTTCAATGAAATTAATCGTAAAGTTTTCACAAGATTTATCAGTACGCGATAGTCAAATGATACAAGTGATGATTCGATTCATAATAAGAATTTTAACGATGAAATATTATCGGCGTTCTTTAATAAGATGTATGAATACGTATTGTCGAATAGGATGAACGTGTGTGCACGTCAGTATGAGAGAGCGTGCGAGTGTGTGTGTCTGCAATAATAACGTTACGATACATCTTTAGAACGGTCTCGTTGCGTGGCCACTAACCAACCTCCGAATTAATAAATCTCAATTACGTAAGTTGATATGGGAGAGAAGGGGTAATTCTGTCCCCTAGTCTTTGTCAGGAATGTCGAGGGTGAAGGTATCTCTATCGGTCATTGTTATCGAGCTCATGACGATCAGACTTGTAAATGAAGGTAAATCTTTCTTTGTTTCTCGTTAAAAAGTTGCTTCGTTTATTTATTTATTTACTTATTTTCAGGAAAAGAAATCGGATAGCAAATATGTGGAAACCATTGGGAAAATTTTAATGGAAAACGCACTTGTTCCGATAAAACTGACAGTCGTAGAATCTCCAACATATATAAGCAATATATATGTAGTATAGAACGTTACGCAAAGGTGAGTGTATATGTATCTGTATTGAATACAGAAGCGTGTCTTTCTCTCGTTTGCGCGTCGAATTAAAGCGAAATAAATCATAAATATTAAACGAGGCTTTCAGTCGCGGGATTACAGGGGTCGTAGCCCTCTGTAGTCTCTCTGTAGCTCTCTCTGTAGCTCTTTCCCTTCCCTTCCCTTTCCCCGGATATGGCAGAGAAGCCCTTCCTTCCTACCTCGGGGAGACCACCCAAAGAATTTCAATGACAATGGGATCTAACGGAGACACCTCCCACATTCCGTGTATGATCATTGACCATTGAGAAGAATTTTCTTCAATGAAATCGAACGTTCGAACTTGTTCAACAAATGGAATACTATTTATTCATTCGTTTTAAAACGTAGATGATACGAAATTCTTCTCTTGAAAATATCCAACAAAAGTCATTGGAGTACATTGGGAAGAAAATAGAAAGCGTATTAAAAAGTAATTAGATCATTATATTTAAAAGGAAATTACGTTATATGGTATTACAGTATATTAAAAAGAGATAAGAGCGTTAAGGTATATTACAAAACTTTCGTTATACGATATTTCAGCATGTTGTTGAGAAATTCAAATATTACCGTATATTCATTAAAAAGAAATTTAATTAAATAGATATAATTATATGCTATGCAGAAATTTACTTCGATTACGTGTAATACTTTCGGATAAGAGGAGTTTAATAAATTCAAAGTTTAACGATAATTTATTATCGGTGCATTCCTTTAAATCATATTTAAATATAAGTAGCGGAAAAATCGTAGTAATAGGGCAAATGTAAAATAAAAGTAGAGACGTGTAAAAGAAAACAAGAAGGAAAGGGAAAAAATTGGAAAATTTTTTTTCGCCATGATAAATACACGTTTCGTGTTTGCATCGTGTAGAGCTGCTTTAATGAGGGAAAACATTATTTAATATTGACGTGGCGAGATTCACGTGCAATCGAACTAGGCGAAAGAATTGATTATGCTGCATATGATGCGGTCTAACGACGATTACGTGCATATAGCTTTACGAGTCGCGAATCAGAGCCGCCTGCGCCTCAATTACGAAATTGGAACTTTCTAAACTCGGTGCTATGTCGAGTGGAATCATTCGAGCGAGACTTGAATAGAGAAGGACTAGTCCTTCTTTTCAAATCTTTTTCCCTTTCTTTCTCTCTTAACTCGATTAACCAATACGTTAATACGAATCTTTTATGAGAGCAAGAGAGAGAGAGAGAGAGAGAGAGAGAGAGAGAGAGAGACACAGAGAGACATCCTATCTTAAATTCATCAACATTTTTCCTAATTTCTATTCGTGTAGCGTTATGGACAAGTACAAAGTTTCTAGCGATCAGTTCGCCTCGTTTCAGTTTAGAACTTTTTAATCCAATCGAGATAAGCTAAGTGAACTTTCCGAGAAACAAGATCAACTACTTTCACTCTTTTCAATGAGACGCGATCTTTTCCAAATTATCTGGAATAAATTTACAATGTGTATGTATATATATATATATATATATATAGCTATAGGCATTATTTATTAAGTCTCATGACAACTAAAATCGATTTATTTAATTATTTTAAAAAGCATACAATTTAAATTCTATATATGTATACATGCACACGTAGATTTATATTTGAAAGGCGAATTTATATTTAATTAAATTAATTTCTTTCAGATTCAGAAAAGGAACTTCCAATGGAACGTTATTCATCTTGATGCCTTTTGAAGATAAAACGTTCGAATCGATTTTATCCTGGAAAAATTCGTACGTTGCAGCAGATTCGTCTATAAGGGCAAAGTAGGAAGTAAGAAAAGGGCAGTAGAAAGGGAAGAGGGAACGAAAAAAAAAGAAGAACTGAGGAAAAGAGGAAAAAGGTTCGATGGTCGTTCGTAGAAAATCCTCATTCCCAATCCCGAAGGAACGAAATGGCTTGATTAACTGACGACGCGTCGTTACTGCGGCCAAGCCTCTGCTGTACTTCGCAGTATTGCCCTATAGGGCTCGAACCGAGTTCTCGTAGTAGTGTTCGAAGGGTGCCTCAAGGCAAAAAGAAAATGGAAAGGGGCGTACCAAGCTGGTCTTTTATTCGACTTTGCACGATCACGTTCGCGGTTTTTTTTTACGCCTGGTAAAAAGTGCTTTGCCTCGTTCTTTTTTTCTTTTTTCTCTTTTCTTTTCTTTTCGTTTTTTCTGTTTTCCTGTTTTAATCTTTTACTAGTGGAAAAAGCGTTAAATGTTTTAAAGTGATTGCACCAAGTTCGTATCGAGGTCTTTCTGTTGTAAAATGTTTGTTGGCGATAGAAAGTTTGTCGTTCAATAGGAGAATTTGTCGTTCAATAGAAGAATTTGTCCTTCAATAGAAGAATTTGTCTTTCAATAGAAGAATCTGTCGTTCGTTAGAAGATTAAGTCATTTGTTTAAGTAGAAAACGTAGGATTGATT
>NC_057702.1:1547165-1563184 GCF_014466175.1 Vespula pensylvanica | reverse complement strand
TGAAAAGAGAGAGTAAAGTTAAACAACGTAGTAACGTAACATTCTTTACTTTTTTCTTTGTATAATTCTTCATATAAATTCTAACGTGTGGAGAGATCCACAAGCATATGGGGGAAACGCTAATGCCATTTTATGACCGGGCTGATAGCCGTAGCGCAACATGGTACCCCATGGTAAACCTCATCATCTTCCTGGTAGTTGAGAGAAAGACAAGAAAGAGAAGGGAGGTGAATTGTAGGAAGGGGAAATATACTTTAGGGGATGTTTCAATGAGAGGGAGAGGGAGGGGGAGAGAGAAAGGGAGAGCGAGCGGGAGAGCGAGCGGGAGAGAGAAAGGGAGAGAGAAAGGGAGAGAGAAAGGGAGAGAGAAAGGGAGAGAGAAAGGGAGAGAGAAAGGGAGAGCGAGCGGGAGAGCGAGCGGGAAAGCGAGCGGGAGAAAGAGAGGGAGAGAGAGACAGAGAAAAAGATAAAGATAGTAAAAGTAACCATCTCGAGATGATGACGTTTGCTACGACTTTGTTGCTCTATATATCGGTAAATCGCCTTACGTTATTCATAAGAAGGGAAAGCTCCAAAGCTCGTGGGCGTATCTACAATTATGTTTAAATCTTCGAGATGTTCGAGAAAAAATCCCTCTTAAAAAATTTATATCCTTATTATTGAAATAAATACGAAGGAAACTCGAATACATAGAAGAATCAATCCTACGTTCGGAACTAATTAAATTGATGAATCTTAAGAAGCATTATATATATATATATACCTGCTTGTTAATTTTTAAGTTAATTGAATGAAAATGTTAAGACGTCTTTTACTGAAAGTTCTCCTTAATAGTACTAATAATAATAATGATGATAATAATTTGTGTAATATATTCACAGGGCTGTTTGTAATAATTTGGCATGGTTCGTTTATTAGTCTCGCAAGACGAAGCCAAGTATGGAAACAACGAGAAATTACCTGGATGCAAATCGTTCAGGAAGCATTTAACGAGCGCACATCCGGTTCGCGGGTTAAAGCGTTTCCTGTTCCTTCGAGAGTTGTCAACCCTTTTGCACTATGAGTGAGTAGAAAGAGAAAGGGAGAGAGAAAGAGAGGGAGAGATCGCACGTAGGAGGAGAGCTTTGCGAAGGGTAAAGGGCAACAATGCTACGAGCGAGTACTCGAGCATCAGCTTTTGTTTGAAAATGTTCTCTCTCTCTCTCTCTCTCTCTCTCTCTCTCTCTCTCTCTCTCTCTTTTGTTCTCTTTTGCATCGCTTTCATTCTGGAAGAGTGCATTCTATCTCAACCCTCGCAATTTTCACATTCTACAATTGCTCTACCTTTTCAGTTACCACGAAGCTTCACATATTTATATTATTTGGGTGTATGAACATTGAACGAGTTCGTTTACGCTCGATTATTTTCATGAAGCTTTGAAAATACGAGAATTCGTTCGAGTTTCACTCGACCTCTTTTTAGTAAAATTCTCGACTAGAGTACATGCCCAAGAAAATGAAGAAAAAAGTAACATTCCTGCTTGGCTTTGATATTCATCTTATATTGCCAAAAAAGCGTCAAGTATTTTTTATCTAAATAATTGTTAGTACGTTATTAATGAAAGAAAAAGAAAATATTTACACGTAACAAATATTACAAATTCGAACATTATTTATCGGTCATAGTATACTATGTACTACATGCTTTATACTGAAAATTAAAACATTGCTTATCGACTGACTCAGTATTATTTATATTTCAGATATGAAAACAGATAGAGGAAAAGAATACCTGATGAGAAGAGATACGATGTATCCATGTGTGCGTGTTATTTCAAGGGACGATTTCGTCGTTTCACCGGCTCATTTTTCCAAGACGATGTACCAATTTCTTTTCTCCTCTGTCTTTCACCCTCACCGGCTAGACCAGAGACACGATCTCATTTTATCTTTTCGACCCCTTACACGATCCACGTTTGTTACAAGCCCCCCCAAACCTCGACCACTATGCCCACCATCGTGGCATAGTCATCGTCGCTACCGTAGCTCTCTACTCTTCTCTTATACTTTCGTTCATCCCTCTTTCGTCTACACCCTCTCACGGCTTGTTCGAGGGTGGCTATCCTATATTCCAAGTCCGACTGACGGTAGATAGAACACGTCGATTCAAAAAGACACTTGAACGTGTGCAACTTCAGATTTTATTCTTGTTTTTTCTAATGTCATTGTCTCTTCTCTTAAGTAGATATTGTCTTTTCAATTGTTACGAACGATGATCTGTCGTGATAGTAGTGGAATATTTTTCATTGTTAAATAATTTCCATCATAATGGTTGGTTGATCATTATTATGCGATATGTACGTTAAAAAATTGATTTTTATTCGAGATATGACAGAAATTATTTTATAATGTAATATGCGATCATTATTAGAAGTGAAATTTAGTAATAATTCTGTTCAAAATTTTGCTAGAATCATAACGTTTCCTACATGTGTGTTTGTTAATTCTTGTTTATTGTGAAAAACTATAAATGTGTAGTAAAAAATGTAAAAAATGTAAAAAATGTAAAAGAATGTAGAAAAATATTACAAATTTTTGAAACAAAAAAGTCGTTTTTGTAGTAGCTTGGAAGTTATTTAGGCTAGTAAGTTTCAAATATACCTATAAATCGAATGTACGCGAAGGCTTACGTTATAGGAATTCTCATTTCTTCCAATTACGCATTCAAATTTATCGCTTTTGCCGCGTATTCTTCTACGAACCTACCGAACGTTTCAAATTATTCTCGATTATTATCGAATCGTATTAATTTGTTTTAATTATAAAGCAAACGATCGAGCATTTATACGTACAGAGAACAGTTTTTGCAATATTTTTTACGAGACACGTTACATGAATTACGAAGGAATTTTTTTATTAGATTGTTGTTAATTGTATATCACGAATTATTAATTATATGTCACTTGACACACGTTGTGAAAGATAATTGACGGATATATGTATGTGTGTGTAACAAGAAGCTGCGTACGTGCGACGAATAATTATATTTTAATTAATTATTTAATTAATCAAAAGTTATGAACTTGTACGATCCCAATTAATAAAGTTTATCATAACTAACATAACGTTAGATTTGATATTATATTTTATTTGAAAATAACACTAGGAAAAATTCCTTTCTTGATCTAGTAATATAGTGAAAAAGGGGTTCACATACGTTCCGTGCCATCGAAAGAATCATTTCAAGTGATTTCCTTCCGAGGGACAACGTGGTCTGTCGTCATCCTCGTAATTTCAGGTAATTAGAATATTTGTTCTAACGCACACCCTTCTCCTATACATCAATCGATTCCGCGAAACGAGTTTTCTAGCATCTATTATCCGCGAGTGGAAATATCGTCTCGTTAAAAAAATATTCGCAAAAATAAAATTTTGGGCCTTGGCGTACCCTTTGACTGCCACGACGTAAATTTTTTGGTTTTTTTTTTTTGGAAGCTTTCAGCTTCGTTTCTATGATTTCGATACTTCCTTTTGCTTCTAATGATTATTAATTATTATTAACGATCTCTCATCAATTATAATAGTCATCCATCGATTTTTATATTTTTTCGATTTTCAGATATAGGGTTATACACATATACGATACGATACGCTCGCATACGTATATACATATACATTCGTATATCCATATACATTCGTATATCCGTTGCTAATTAATAGTCATATATCGATTTGTGTATTTTTCTTGGTTTTCAGATATACACTTACACACATATCGATACGCTCGTCACGTACGCATACGTATATCCGTACTAATTAATAGTCATTTATCGATTCTTATACTTTCCTCGATTTTCAGATATACACTTATACACATATACGATACGCTCATAAACGTACGTACATATGCATACGCATATCCGTCAATAATTAATAGTCATCTATCGATTTTTATACTTTTCTTTCGATTTCCAGATATACACTTATGCACATATGCGATACGCCCATATTTTCGCATACATACGTGTATACCTTATTAATTAATAGTCATCTATTGATTTCTATATTTTTTTACATTTTCAGATATACACTTATCCCAATTAATACATCCATATATATATACATACATATACATACGTATATCCGTATAACGTATAAACACACGCGTCGTATATCTATCCCGTGTGGCACAAACATCATGTATATATAGATACACATCATCCGTCATATTCACGTATCATGTATCTGATTGTTATACGTTGGTCACTATCAATCGTACACACGCGTATTATATACATTTATTTTACACTCTGCTAATAAAAACATTGTTTTTCAGCTTTTAAGAATTGTACGAGTCGAGACAAGTCCAAATAGGTATGACACGTATAACACGATAAAAACGCGCAGAGGATACAAAAGCTTTTTCTGCAATAGCTGTTCCTCCTGTTTACTTCAAGTAAGTCTATCTCATTTTAAGGATGTAACAGAAAGAGAGAGGGAGAGAAAGAGTGAGAGAATGAGAGAGTGGGAGAAGGAGGGAGAGTGAGTGAGAGAGAGAGAGAGAGAGAGAGGGAGAGAAGCTGCGTATTCACATGGAAATAAACATTCGGCTGTCATTTCCAAGAATTTCCAACCATTTCCTTAGCCGACACAAAAACCTTTATGATTATACTCGTAGCGTACGAGGAGTCGTCTTTAGTTTTCTAGAATCTTCCGTCGTTGCTGTACAGCTAGAAAATCGCCGGATAATCTTTTTTAAGATACGTATTTTATTGTTTAATGTTTTAATTTTTCATCTTTTCAATGATTCAGCGTTATTCGTTTAATATTCTGGCAGATTTATTGTCACGTCGAAACGCATAGAAATTGGTTAGGTTATTCTTGGTGATCTACAAGTGCATTTCTTAATTTATTTTAAACACACATTTTCAGTAATAGTTAGGTCTCCTATACAGCTTCCTCCTAGTGGTGGGACGTGGTAATCAGTGTTGCTTGAAGTGTAATTTAAAAAACAAAACAAGCACTACTGAAAGCTAATGGCCGCTCGCTCTGGTACATCTCAGGGTTTAATTAACTTTTAATTACTTCATTTGCACGCAATTAAGTGCCAATTATGATCAATGTGATCGAATGATATATTCTTTCATGTGTTTAATGTCTTTTAGTAATAATTTACAAGAACGTGATGTAGTTTATCAATGTATTTTTTGTTTTATAATTTTTTATACGTTCTAGTTTTTCACAATTTTTGTCATTCGTGACTGCGTCCAGAGCAATCGTAGCATCGGTGTGTGCTCATAATGCATTTATTACTCTTTTTTTGTAGCTAAATAAGTCGATTAAGTCAAATTAGAGTTAATCGAAATTTGGGAAGTAGACTCACGTTTGTGTTCATGGATTATTCATCATCATCTTGAACCAATCATCATCTGGCAAGGATCATTGGTGGCTCTAGTACGTAAATCTCTTCTTTTTTTAACATCTCGTCAATAATTTTTACAATTTTTTATTGTAATAATGGTACTAATAGGTTCGCTTTTGTATCATCTTTTAGCTTGAATGAAAGAAGAATCATTTTTATTTGTCCTTGGGCAGGATGCTCATCAGGCAAAGTTCAACAAAGACATTAAGTAAGTAAATTATTTAATTGAACATTTTCTCAATAATTTCACGATCTTTTTATTAACGACGATACTAAAATTCTGCTTTTTTTTTTTTTAGACTATTATTGCAATCGTCCCTGAAGCAATGAATTAATCAAGTGTTGTCTCGTTAAAATATAAATAATAAAACCTTAAATTAGAAGCAGTGTTTGTTGTAATTTAAATTAATTCGCGTTCGTGATAAAAAGTGATTTTTAGGAACATATATACTTGAGTTGACTGCGCGCAAAGCAGTAGGCTATAGAGTCAGTGTTTGTTCGTACAAAGTTTTCTTTTTTTTATTGATAATTGCATAGAGAGACTACTTACATTTGAATAATAGAGACGCGCGAATTAAATTCAGTGTTCGTTTTGTAATTGATATAATTAGAGTATTAGAGTCAGTGCATCACAGAAGATACGGTCCCCATTTACAACTTCAACCTATAACAAGATCAGTCTACCTCACTTTCAACTTGTTGCGGATCAATCTTCCTCAATAATTTTCAACCTACTAGATATCAACCTTTCTCAATTTTGACCTACGATATGAAGGAGTATTTTGGAGCCATCGCAGAACTTCTTAAGTAATAAGTGAAAAAACATTTAAGTCCCTCCAGTACTCAATCATGTCGAGGATGAAAGGTCCGAATCGACACGAGTTACTGGTTGTAATTATTTAAATAAATTAATGACGAGCACGTGAGTATAATTCCCATCCGAAATTATACTCATGGATAGTACAATGTTAATAGTGTATATATTTTTCATTGTTTCTCTATTGTACACGTTTATTTATTAGCTCAGGCTAGGGTCTTCTTGTTTCATCGGTTTAAATCGTTTAATTAATAGTGCAATTAGCACTTTTTTCTCTTTGTATTTGCCTGCGATATTAGTGGTGAAATCGGGCATTCAATTACCCGATTTCGTAACAAGAAAAGCATGCAATGCTAAGTTACATGCATTGCTTCATACTTGCATTAATCTATTTAGTAATCTACCTCGACCTTTGTATCAAAACGTAAACAAGAAGGCAAATCCCGCGCGACGGATAGATTCTAGTAAACAAGTAATGAATCATGACCTTGTTTATTTATTAGAATAGCTACTTGTTGAAAGGAATCGTCCGAGGTTTTTTTTGATTATTAAGACATGAAAATTTAACGAAATATTTATTCAATTTTCTTGATGAAAGATAATAAGTCTCAGTGATGGTCTCAGAGATAGAGTCATTGTGTTTTTGAAAGAAAAAGAAAGTAGAGTAGAGTAATATCTAAAAAAAAACAAAGAGACTTGTAGAGTCATAGACCGTTTAGGCCCTAGACAATAAGTTAATCATTTTTAGTTAAGGATTTTCAGCAGTTAATATACTAATTCCCGTTTCTCCCCCCTATGCTTTCTGCGTTCTCATCTATGCACGTGCCCAGGTGTTACTCGTATGGGTGAGAAACAGTTGGTATGGGTTTAATTGTAAGACCTCCCTTTATTGGCGACTGTCATTGCTTAGTGATTGCGCACGGTGTACCTTGCATCTGTGTGCGCGCGTTAGGTGACGCATTGTACATCGTTTCGCGATAATATTTAAACTGATACACGTATCCAAATATATATATATATTATTATTATTATTATCATTATTACTATTATCATCATCATTGTTATTAATATCGTTTGTATGGTAGTTATCACATTTTCATGGAAACTGAAATACTCATATATTACTAGTATGTGTATATACTAGTATGTATTAGTATCTTTTGCTTGTAGTTATTTACGCAATAATCATTAGCCTTGACAGTCGATTACAGCAATTGGTACGTATTCCTAATATATTAGAAAAAATACGCGTTTGAGCTAGGGTGTCGGAGGTGCCCCGGGGCATACTCTCTAGTGTAGGCTTTTTGCACCCTGGCGGTATGTGAGAGAACCGTGGAGTGTGTGTGTTGGAACGAATGTTTTTTGCTATTTTTTTAAATATAGGAAATTAGGTAGGCAGGTAGCATACTTTTCAGCGTGAATGAGCATTTAATTTTAAGTAGGTAGGCCCGGCTAAGAAGCAGAGTTTGTTATCGCTCAGTTTCGTCTCCGGATATTATGCGAAGTTTCAGCAAATTTTTGAATTATCGAAGATTTTTGTTTTTTATTTTCCCTATATTTTGCTGACGCTCTGTATTGAGATACATATACATATCAAACAGTTTAATAATCTTTGCATTTATTAGCGGACTAATTTTTTCTTTCGAATTAGCAAAGATTTTTGAACATGTTGGATATTTAGTATTAAGTATATTAACACTTTGCACTTTCATGCTTTCTAGAATATGTAATTTATTATATAACTATAGCAAAGTAAAACTAGTAAAATTAACGAAGTACAAGTGATCAAGTAAAAGATCATAAGGTGTACACATTATAGATTTTTTTACTTTTGTTCGATACTAATGTTTCTGATGCAAAGTGTTGGTAATAGGTTCAACGATTAGATCGATAATCTGCTGAGGCATTCGAGTAAATGTGCTTGTGTAGATGAGCACGATCGATAGATTTTTTTGATCCATTGATCGTCCACAGGCTAGGATAGTTCATTATGTATAATAACCTTTTATTTTTATTTATTTATTTATTTATTTATTTATTATTATTTTTTTAACGTGCATTGCATTTAGGGAATGCCTTTGCAGTGGTTAGGGCATGAAGCAAAGAAGAGGCTATATGCCGAAGAGGCCTCCACAAATCGTGGCTCAAAAGGGCGGGTATAGAGACTATGAGTTATTTTTTTCAAAGGTTATTAGTACGTCGTGTAACCTTTGAAATTGATTCGTAGTCTCATTATTTTATATTTAATTATATTGTTGCAATATTATGCTCGTCACTAATTATAGTTATTTCAAATGGAGATGATAGATCATTCCATATCTCTATGGTACATCGGATGCACGAATTTTTAGAATAGAAAATATTTATATTTTAGTAATTATTATTATTATTATTTTCTTTTTTCTTGCCTTTTTATTTTTGTTTTTTATTTTTAATTTTGATTGAATATTATCTGTTATTTTAACGCGAAGAAAATATTTCATATATATATATATATATTTTATTATTAGATATTTATAATTGTTATGTTCTCACATATTTTAACTTTTTTCATAATTTAATATTTGATATTTTATAAATATTATTTATATTTAAATAGTAATTATATTAAAACGTAGAGTCATTTATTTATAATTATTTTATCTTTTGATTATCACTTGACATAGAAATTAGTAGGAATAGATTAGAGAATTGATTAGAGAAAGTGCATCCATGTACTGATACGTCAAACGAACGTGTTATATTGCATGCTTTTATATTTTTTTATTACATGTTATTGAATTATAATAATATTCTGTGATTAATATATCTCTCTTTTTATTACAGGTGATCATCGTTGGATTTTTAATCATTCTAAAGTAGCTACTTTTTAAAATACTAGATGTATATTTATGCGTTTCTGAAGATAAAAACATATAATATTCAAAATATAATATATAGTTACTTTTATAGTTGTTTTCTAGAAAAAATATATATGCTTTCATATATTTTTGAGATGTTCTAAAGATTTAAAAAATGTATTGAACTTTAGAAATTGTTTAGATATTTGGAATTGAATTATTTATTATCATAACATTATTAAAATTACAATTATTCAAATTCATTGCTATAGTAATAAATCCAATATTTATCACTGCAGTGATATCTATGAATAAAATATTTAATTATGCATAAATTTATGTTTCAGGTGTACGATTGCAATTAATGTTGTATTGATCTGGTTTACTTTTTATATCCATAATATCGACAAGCACAGAATTATTTTGTATATTAATGCAGTTTTGTTCTGTTTGCTTCTATGATTTGTTGTATTTATTTTATTTTCTAATTTTTCAGATGTTACATAATCAAAATTGCAACCATAGTTATGTAAATTAGAGTAAATAGAGTAATATAAGATTTAAGGATTTATACGTTAATAAAAAAACTAATCGAGAGTAATTTTATATAGTGCATAGATAATTTTAGATTGGTTAAATATATTAATAAGTATTTATTGTTTTAATATATTTTATTTTTACTGCATATTAATTGCATGATGCATGTTGGGATTTTTATGCTTTATTTTTTTTTATGCTTTAACACGCTTATTTTAATAGTACTATTAAGAATTGTAGTTTTAAGATTAATTTAAGACAACAATTGCGGATCGGTCGATTAATCTTCCGTTTAGAAATTATTTTAGTTTAATAAGCGTGGATAATATTTTTCCTATATTTCCAATTTTTATTCTGCATTCCCCTTTCAATTATTTTATTTAACTTTTAAAACTTCATTTTTTTAAATGTATTAATAATGTAATTTGTACTTTGCATTATTGATATATTATTGTAGTAAGAATGATTGGAAATATTTTAGTCATAATATATTTAGTTTTGAAATAAGTAAATAAGTAAATAAGTAACTAAGTAAATAAGTAAATAAATATATATATATATATGCATGCATGTGTGTGTGTTAACGTAGTAAGATATATTCGTAGTGAATATAACATTGTGTAGAATGATTATAAAAAATATATATTCTTTGTACATTTTCGGAATGTGCAAATTATATGTAATAATGATAGTAATTATTTAGAATTAATATTTCACTTTTTAATAAGAAAGTTAATAATAAGTCCATGCTTTTTCTCGGGCAGGATAGGATAAGGTCACGATTGATGCACCCTCGATCGACTTTGACCGGGTCGGAAGAAGGTGATTCATTAAACGTGATTAATAAAATATGTTACATTAGCCCGTGGATCTCCACTTGCAGCAACCTTCACGCGGTGAGATCCGAGTCGGTATTACTTGCGATCTATCGAGATCTAAAAATTTCGCAAGTGCTATCGGGGCTGATATTTCAGTGCGTTTCTAAATAGCTCCTTTTCTTTTTTCCTAATTTTATCTAAACATTGTACTAGTTACATTATAAGTTGTTAATCGTACTTAAACAAATAAATAGGCTAGATAATATTATCAAAAAGTAATTTCTTTAAAAAACGCACTGAAGATTGTCAAATTTATAAATTATTGATGAATTTCGCGAATAATATTAATCATTACGATTTTACGTAAATTACAAATTTTTTCGTATATAGTTAAATGAAAAAAATTCTTTGCTCGCTTATTCTTTCTATCTCTTTTTCTTATTTATAGCAAATACCAGACGAATCGGTTTCGATGTATCTTTTTTTTCCTCATCCCACCCTCACACTTGCTATCATCGTACGATCCCTTATTTCCTTCTCACCCTTACGCAAGCAGTATGGACAGAGCAGTCTTTCCTTTCCCCTATCTCTAGGCCATAAGAGTTATACAAGGTATTAACGCGAAAACAGATGTAGGCGTGGAGAGGAACGCGTTTCTAGGCCTTGCTCACCCTTCTTATGTACCGCGACAATTTGTCACGCCAAACCGAGCTACCGTTTCGAGAGACAGACAGACAGACATACATACACATATACATCGATAACCTCGTGTTTGATAAATCATGCGATAGACGGACGGACATTATCGGTGTTACATGTACGCGTGTATGTATGTTCGCAGGATAAAACGGATCTTACGTTTATACCTTTCAACATTTCTGATCCATCTTTTTTCGATGAATCGATATATCCTAAAGGACATGCATAAGTTATATCTTTCCTAGGGTTGTCAACTAATAGCAGGAAAAAATTTATGTGAAGGGTGCAAAATATTCCTGTGAACTATACAAATTTCTCATGCAAAAATATTCTATCTAAACGATCAAAAAAGCTGACTGATTTATTTTCTTTTTTTTTTGTGTTAATTCATTCTTGTTTCAGGTGGATTATTTTTTGTAAGGTTGTAAGATAAGAATTTCTTAGGAAAAAGGAACCTGATCTAAGGAGGAAACGAGCCGACAAATCGGATTCACGAGATGCCGGACATTGCAACGGTACGACGCCGGAGGTGGTCCAAGGTACAGAACTCAATTAGGTCCTAACGTCTGCTCTTTCTTCCTCTCCCTTTTCGTATTCCTTATCAGCCAGCTGGGTTTTCGACCCCTTCGAGATTGGCCAGGCACGATTAATTGACAACATTCCCTTTTCCCAAGACTCTCTTTCCTTCACGTGATTCGAAGTGACAGTTTATATGACAAGTTTTCCACCAAAAGAAACGAAACGAACTCACGAGAATTAGGTTCACGTTTTCAAGAGTCCAGGCTTTAAAAGTCGAGTGGAACCCGGCATAGGGAAAAAGGATAGGGGTTGAGAATTGTGAAAAAGACGAGCAAAACGAAGGGTATCCTCGATAGCGAAAGAAACACATTGATTGAACACTATGGGGTGTCCTCGCTCTGTTGTTGAAGATCGATGAGCCGTATAATCGGATTTTAGGATTAACGCCTCTTCTAGCGTGAAGATAACAGGTATCCTCATTTCTAGTTGATTTTAGATATCGTTAATGCGACATGTGAATAAATCTTTAGTTACCCAAAAAAAGTGCTAAAGAAAGTCTGTCTAATTTTTCTAGTATTATCAGAATTCATCAAAAACTTTTGGCAGTTCTTTTTTTTTTTTCGTTTTTATTCTAATGTCAAAAATGCCCTCGAGAGGGTTGTTAATCATCTACGATACGAATTACGTTAGCCTATCGACACTTTCGATCTGATTGCATGTGAGATCGATATCGTAATGTGAAGGAAGGAAAAAAGAGGGAGAAAGAGAGTCGTTTTCTCGTGTATTGTGTACTAGGGAGTTTCCAGGACACCCAGTCGAAGGGACACCCTTGAAGCGTTCGCTCCCCCTGTACAAACGTCTCTACCCTCTTAGCCGCGCCCTAATATAAATATTATTACATTTTGATGGGTTTAGGTTGACACTGGGCCCCGCGGATAGTTCATTCTTTATCCATCTTTTCTCTCTCTCTCCCTTTCTTCTTCCATCTTATTTCTACCTTCTTTTTCATTAGGCCCGAATTCCTAACGACGCGTGCCACCAGGACAAAATTTGAAGGATTTAAACCCTTCTAAACCTTTTATTCATTCGCCATTTTTGTCGTTCGAAATCGATATCTACGAATTCTTTCAATTATTATTAAAAACGAACGCGTGTTCTCTCGAGATTAGGCTCGTCGTAAGTTTTGAGTAAGATCTTCAAATATTTTTCTTAATTGTTATAATGAAAAAAGTATATATAGGGTATAAAAGGGATGATAATTATTATCAAGACGTTATATTCTTCGGTAACAATGACATTTTTAATAACCGATGCAACAACATTACAGTGCCATAAATTTCAATTACATGCGCAATTCGACATTTGGTTTTCTTAAATATACATACATACATGTCTTTGTCGTGTGTCGTTGTCTGTGTGTGTTCATGTGTATGCATCTTGTTTTATGTTAATTTGTTTACGTCTTTCTCAGTGTATATCTTTCTCATTGTATATGTTCAGTATTCGATCTGTTTGTTGTGTTTATTACATGGACACGTCGAATGTAACATTATAAGGGAGAGTGAATACGAACGTGTACTTCTTTTTTCTTTCTTTTTTTTTTTCAATTACTACGTCTACGATAATCTTGGAATGCCTGTTCGATTTTTTTTTTTATTAAAGTATGTACGTACAGTTGTTTTCTTTTTTTATACGGATTATATAGGTACGCGTTTGTCCGATTGAACTCCGACGTATTCTCTTTTTCTTTCGTTTTTTTTTCTTTTAATAAAAATTTGAAAAATCGAATGAAATTATTCATTAGATTGTCTTCAGCTGAAGACGGATTAATAAACAAACAATTTATCAATATACTCGAAAGTAACAAATGAGGGAACAAAAATCTCGAAGGAATTCAACAAGTATATATTTTTAAAGAGATTTAAACATTATTAGAATTTAAAAATTAACAAGCTGTTAAAAAAAAGTCGTGCATTTTTTAGTTTTTCCATGAATACCCATGAAAATATTATACGCTCGAACTATATTTATACAAGTAGGCAAAGTATGTAGTACGCGAAATCTTTTAATTAATTATTAATTTTTTTATTTCTCTTTCATCTCATTATTTCTTCTCGTATCCTTAGTTTCGCATATCTCATCCACACGCGTATTTACGACATAACGTGTCTCGATATCATAGTGTGTGTATATATATTTATATGTATATATATATGTATATTATATTTACAAGAGATAAAAGAGAAGCTACGGATAACTTCATAATAATATATGATATGCATCGTTCGATCTCGAACATTCGTCATATTATTTATTTATTTGTTTTTTGTTTGCTTGTTTGTTATCGCTAACGACGAAACGAAAACGTATGCTTTCAGCTCTTGATCCCTAAATACCAATTAGTATGCTCTCATCAAATTGAAAGTAAGCTTCTTTGCAAATAAATAAAAATTGAAGAGAAAAGAAAGAACGACTTTCTAACTAACGTTAATGATCATCGTGATCGTACATCACATCGAAATCACGTTCATACATGATATAATACGTACATATATAAATTTATTACAAATTTCTTTTTGACTCCAACAGAAGTAGAATCTTTCTTTCATTATTTTTTTTTCGACTTGTTTTCGTATATTTTCATTTTATTTCATTTTTTTTTATTTTTTATTATTATTTCTTGTTATTATTTTTTGTTATTATTTTTTGTTATTATTTTTTATCATTATTTTTTATTATCATTTTTTATTATCATTTTTTGTAGTTCTTCAAAGTATTTAGAAGACACGGAATCAACGGTACTATTTCTAAACAAATAATCCATTTATCTTGCTTTTATTTTCTCTTAGATATGTCAGAGTGATCGTAAGATTCGTCTGATCTCATTGCAATAAATATCTTGAAATGACATTAACTACCAGCTATTTCAAACATTATTTTATTTTATTTTTTTTGTTTTGTTTTGTTTTGTTTTGTTTTGTTCATTTTATTTTGAGAGGCCAGCTCGTATTCATCCATTCATCTTGGATGTATTCACGTTACATGTATATACTTTTTCATTTTTTATCTTTTTTTTTTGTTTGTTAAGATTAAATACATCATTTTTTGAGTTTAAAGTTACACATACGTTATAAGTTTCGCGTTACAACGGTTATTTAAAAATTGTTACATTCAGGCACTGTAAACTCAAAGCACTCATGACGATTATAAAGGCCGCGACGAGTCAAAAGTTGTAATAATAATATAATTCTGTACTTTTTATAATTAAAAATTTTGTAAGTTCGGATTAATTATAAAGCAGGATATAATGTATAAATAAATGTTTTGGGATTTGATTAATCGAGATAATAAGGCAATGTGATAGGAGTAACGTTATTAGAAATAAGATTTGAAAACCCGTAACACGGCCTCCTTATTACGATGAAAATACACCAAAATTTAGTGTTTCAATCGCAGTCGTGCTAGTAATTGATTTAATTGTTCCTCATAATACGTCACTGAATATTGTCGAGTAGATACGAACTTGCCTTCAACTCGTTCGTGAAACTTGAAATCAATAATTAAATTTGTATCGAATAAATAATTAAATCAAGAAATAAATAATTAAATAAACATGATCGAGAAATACGTATACGAAATATATTGGAAAAAAATTTAACTGATTTTTTTCTAATTCATATTTTTTTTTTTTTTAATTTTGATAATAATTGAATTTTATTAACGTAGATATAAAACAAAATTGACCTTTTCAAACGAAATATATATAATTTTTATTTTCGTTTAACGAAGAAATATTTTATTACGCAGTTTCCCACACGAGTTTATCGGCTAATATGATATATATATATATATATCATCTTATATATAATATTTAACATGTATATACATACATATATAGAGACATCGTACATACGTCTAATTTTAAGTGATATCTAAATGAACGTGACTCGAATTTGGGACACCTTCGATAAGGAAAGTAAATTGATGAAAATACAGATATGTTTTTTCTAATATTGCACCTTCTCGTTAATGTAAAAGTACTTAAAGTTAACGTTAGTTAACCTTAAAGGTACTTTATCACCGAACGTTTGAATAATAGGGATCTTTTTTCGAAATAGTGTCTCTTTTTCTATAGAATTAAATTATATATTATTAAAGCCTTAGTATCTAGATCTCTCTTGGATGCCTTAACTAATGATATGGTATTTCGATTCAGCAATGAAAATGTTTTAAAAGAAACAATAAAAACGGAAAACTTGCCTATGGCAATCCGTGAAAGAAGGTCCTTGCTGAGTGGAAGCCTTCATACGCGGATATCTCCTTCTCTTTCAATTTATTCACACAGTGTAGAGGTAATTGATATCATTCTCTCTCTCTCTCTCTCTCTC
>NC_057702.1:1532095-1547065 GCF_014466175.1 Vespula pensylvanica | reverse complement strand
CTCTCTCTCTCTCTCTCTCTCTTCCTTTCTTTCGTTCATTCTCACGTATTCTCTCTTTCTCTCTTTCTCTCTTAGCACCATCTTTTCTTCAAGCGATTCTTCTAACCATAATCGTTTCGCCCATCCTTCATAACTAACGGTTCCCTGATGGTAGTTGTATAATTCATTAAATTACACTCAAAGGAACGTTAATCTCGCCTCTTTCGTATTCTATTAATTGCATATTTTAAAGCTGAAACTCGAAAATGTAAAACACTAGTTCCTGATTTTTTTCTCTCTCTCTCTCTCTCTCTTTCTCTCTCTTTTCTCTCTTTCTTTCACTCGTCTTTCTCTCCCTTGTTCTGATATTTTTTAGCAGTATATTCCGTGATTAATCAATCCTTCTTCGGATGTATGTATTTCAGGCCAACGGTATTTTTTAGCAAGTAGATTTATATTGAATTCATTAAACAAGCAAATTGTAGATGTAACGTGTATGATCGCACTGGCCTGATTATTAATTTTCTTCTCTGCTGCGGAATATTGAAGCAACGGATTATTATAACGATATTAGATCGGTTATATGATAACGTTGAGAGATTCGTTGTGTGTTATCATTTTTTTTTTTTTATCGTAGAATATATATGTATGAAGCACTGAAAATCGAAAAAACGCGTAAGGTATACCAATGGGATTTGAACTGATTACAAAATGAAGAGATGTCCTATCATGCTTTATGAGACATCATTTTCTTCTTTGCTCATAACTGGAAGCCTATCTTTCGAAGACTAGTCTCGAACACTCGACGCCGATCAGGATCATAAGTTATCCCGAACATACTCCTCTCTCTTTTTTACCGTTGAAGGATGACTAATACAATCCTTGCCTAAAAGGATTGCTATCACCGGCTGGTCTTTGCTGTTCGACTACATCGGGATGAGCCCTTCTGAATGGATTCACATCCATTTGCGATCCCCGTTGCTCCGGCATCTCCTGTTGCGCATAAGGTTGTTGTTGCGGTAGTTGTTGTTGCGGTTGTTGTACGTAACCGATTGGTTGAGCATAATTTAAAGGTCCTTGTTGTTGTTGGTCGTAGGTAGAAGCTTGTTGCTCGTAACTACTAGCTTGATTGTAAGCAGGAGCTCCGACGTTTTGACCGTATCCACTTTGATCGTATCCCGAACTCTGCATAGTTTGATAATTTGGATCATAATTTTGATCGACGTTCGTTTCCATTCGAGTTTGATTCAAATGATTACCAAGTTCACCGGATATCGGCCTTTGCTCTTGAAGTACATAAGTTTGATATTCTTTGTCGGGTGAATCCTGCATCAATACGTCAGCTTCGTCTTGGAAGGGCTTGAAATCGTAAATATGTCGGAGATAATAAAGAACAGGTGCATAAAGAAGATTTGAAAAGGCTATGCCAATGTTAAGAGCCGTAAATCCGATCGCTTCAACGACACCACCTGCTATTATAGGACCGATTGCATACGCAAGGCTGTAGGAAATGTCTGCAATGGCATAGATACTGCCGTAAACCGACACGTATCTGACATCCACGAGATATCCAAGCGTCGGTAGGAGAGCTGTGTCGATAAGAGCAATGCCAAAGCAAATTCCACAAATTGGGATCATCAAGGCCTTGTACGAGGTCGAGAATGGAATGATGAAGCAGCAGAGACCTTCCAGAGCAAGACCGCCGGCTGCCATTAACCACGTATGTTGAGGATACTGTTTCGCCATTTTGACGGTGATAACGACGCCGAAAACGTGAGGGAAAAATGCTGGTAGCCAGATCATACCCATCTTCCAATAATCGTGAGTTATATTGTGATCTTCCATCCAAAGTGAAATGGTTGGTTCCAGGAAAGCCAACGCTACGTTCGACATCATGAGAGCACCAGCACATACAGCGATATAGGGATCCATTAAAAGTCGCCAGATTGGTATCGTCGGCGCGTGTTCGCGATGTCTTGCCTTAAATTGTTCCTTCATAGGTTTCATTACTAGCAGTAACATAAAACCGTCGGCCAAGCTGACGAAAGCCAATATCAAGAACGGCATCTCCTTACCAGCGAACTGATACAAAGCACCACCAAATGGCGGAGCTACCAAGCAGCCGAAACTTATGAAAGCCAAAGCTATTCCAAGAGCCTTCGAACGTTCCGATTCTTCGGTGAATCGATCGGCTATCATAGCAAGACCGGAAGTGTCCGCGAAAGCCGAACCCACTCCTTGAAGACTTCTAGCAAAGAACAATACACCATAGCTCCTGCCGCAAGCGAATACGGCCGTCGATAGGAACATGATGCACAAGCCTATCATCATTGGAATATCGTAACCGATTTTATCGATTAGCGCACCCGAAAACGGATTCACCATCAGCTGTACGATCGCTTTAGACGCGAACAGCACTCCCGTTGCCGAGTCTTGTCCATGATGAGACACCGGAATGGTTTCATTGCCTTCTTCGCCTTCTTCCCCATACGAATTGACGTATTTTAAATAATGCGGAATTATCGGTACGATCACCATATACAGCATGTTGTCGAGTAGTAACGCCACCGATACGATTACCAGGACGAGCTTACGTTGATTTTGTGGCTCTTTCAGCCTCGTCCAAACGATCTCTTTTAGCTCGCCAATCTCCATGTTGATTATCGGTAGCGTCGTCATCGTGTAGCTGATTTGCCGGAACGAGCAGAATCCAGAATTCTCCAGCGGACCTTAGCGATGATAGTAGAACTAACGAGAGGAACTAATCGCGATCAGCTTGTGCGACCTTGCGAGCGAGCGTGACGAGGAGATCGTCGCGATTGGGACGATGCGGATCAGATCGGACCGGGGGTAACCTACAACAGATCACCGAGTTGATACGATTAAATGCCGCGAAATCCTGATATATGTTGATATTTCGATACATGTTGAACAGATTATTCTCTCGCTTGTCTTTCTTTCCACTTGCATCACATTTTTGTTTTTCCTTGTCGTTTCCTCGAGCTTCGTTTTGGCATAAGCTAGGATTTAGCGACACGCGATAGCTAGCAAGAAAAAAGGGGAGCCCTGACCCGGCCTGGTCAGCGCATAAAACGATTCTTCTCTTTTTCTCTCTCTCTCTCTCTTTCTCTGTCTTTCTTTCGTTTCGGCTCACCCGACCCGACGTTACGCGAGATCCTCGTCATCATTATAAGAAGACACGAAAGAACCCTCGAAGCAAAGCTTTCGGCTGATTTACACACGCACTTCTCCAAGGGTTCATAGTAAGAGTTAACACGACACCCCGGGTGGAGGCTCCCCTCGACATGGCGTCGCGCTATGATCAACTTTCTTTCTCTTTCTCTCTCTCTCTCTCTCTCTCTCTGTCACTCTCTGTCACTCTCTCTCTCTCTCTCTCTCTCTCTCTCTCTCTCTCTGTCACTCTCTCTCTTTCTCTCTCTCTTTCTTTCACTCTCTCAGTCTCTTTTTGGTATCGGGTTACCGAAGATAAAAACACAGGAGTCGTGGCTGAAAACGGGGTCGACCGTGCGCTTTGTCAGAAGGGTCTCTGTTAATTACTCGATCAGTCTTTCACGGAAAATCAATTGAACAGGATGAAGATCTTCATGAAGAAATATAATACATTACTGAAGTATCGATTGTGTTATGCGTAGCAAGACTATGTTCTGAAAGCCGAAGTTACATATATATATATTGATCGAGGTTCAGCTTGAATCGAGAAGATCAGCTTAAACCCCACGAATTATTGTTGGCGGAGACCCTCGTTTATTAATTACGAAGGATAATTGTAACGAGAAAGGGGTTGATGTTGCTTTAAGCCTCCGTGTCACTAAGTATAGCGAAAGGTAGTTGACGAAGGAAGGAAGGAAGGAAGGAAGGAAGGAAGGAAGGAAGAAAGAAAGAAAGAAAGAAAGAAAGAAAGAAAGAAAGAAAAAGGGATAAGAAAATCAAAAGTAGTTGACTTACCAGAATTGTTAGCAAATCTCTGCCTGAGGGAATTGGCGAGTCGTTGGGGACCCGCTAAGGTTGGAAGTCCGGCGAATAAACCACTCAGAGTCGCGGCGACGTCCGATCGGTTTTCCTCCGTCGAGTCATTCACAGAGGACTCCTTGGCTCCTCGCGTCCTCGGGCCCTCCACCTTTTCAGTCGAATCGACAACCGAGCCTAAATAGAATAAAAAACGTATTAAATATATTTTCTTGAAAAATCCTTATCGAAATATTTCTAAATTCTTGCAAATTCGTGCAAAGATATTGAAATATATAAGAAGAAAAGAAAAAAGATAAAAGAAGATAAAAAGATAGACTTGAAGTTGAACTTACTAATATCGAAGAGCTCCTGATGGCTGGGTAGTCTCGGCGTGTCTCTCCTTCGGGGTAGCTTTCAACGTCTGTCCTGGAGGTTCTCCCCGCCACTGAGAATGCGGCACCCTCTGTTCGTTTCCATACCTAGCGGAGCTTGAGTGGAAGAGCTTCTATCCAAGGCGCAGTCGCCAACACTAGAATTCAGGGATTGGTGCTACCATGGTCGTGTGTCAGCCCCCAAACCCTCCACCATCGACGAGGATTCCTCTCTACACTCCGCTACCGTTCGTCGTGCTTCGTTCGTGCTTGCCGATCTATCGAGGGAACCAGAGGGATGAAAAGAGAGAGAGAGAGAGAGAGAGAGAGAGAGAGAGAGAGAGAGAGAGAGAGAGAGAAAGAGAGAGAGAAAGAGAGAGAGACAGAGGGGTTATGAGGGGGCGAGAGAGAGAGACAGAGGGGTTATGAGGGGGCGAGAGAGGTTGGCACCAGGTATGACGACGTCGGTCGATGCTGCGCGGTATTTCTGGCGCCAGGTCGATATGGACTTCACCTGTATCACCACTAGCTCTTTCTCTCTCTCTCTCTCTCTCTCTCTCCCTCTCCCTCTCCCTTTCCCTCTCCTTCACCCTCTGCCTCTCCCTCTCCCTCTCTCTTTCTCTCTCTTCTCTAAAGGTATATTATATCTATTTCTCTTTCTCTCCCGGTCTCAAGCAAAAGGGGTTCTCCGTACGGACAGTGGCTTCCTTCGATTTTTCTTCTGGTTTTTTAATGTGATTGTAATGTTTTATTTTATTTTATTTTATTTTATTTTATTTATTTTTTTTTTAAGAGGACAATAGCTTTTTGAATACATCGACGACGAGGATAATACTGTTTTCCGTTTTTTTTCTTTTTTTTCTTTTTCTTTTTTTTAAGGAATATTTAAGGGAAAAAAATACACACGTTTTTATCATCTTTCTAGTTTATTTTAAGCAACATACAGATACACAAAATTTATAATATAGTTGATAAACATAAATATATAGAGTTCGATGTAGTATTTAACATACGTTTACTTAAGGGTAGTTGAGAATCACCATGATCAAATTGGTAGATGGTGGAGGTGAACAGTCGGGGTGATCGAGATTGCGTAACGACCTCGCGCTACTAAACGAAATCGACAAAATCAATCGGATAAACTAATTTAAGTCGTATCTCGAATATTTCCAAAATCTTGTTATTTTGACAGGATCATTTCGTAGATGGGACATCGTTTATATCGTCCAACATATTTTTTTTTTTTTTTCATTTCGTTTTTTGCCATTTTATTCGGAAAGGAAGGAAAGATCCGAAAGTAAGTAGAGAGAAATAATGAAAAATATCGTTCCTTCTCTAAGCTATATATATCTTCTCTCTCTCTTTTCCTCTCTCTCTCTCTCTCTCTCGACGGACGGAAGAGATTAAAAATACACGCTTCGCTTCTCTCCACATCGACTTGTAAAAGTTGAACATTGTTTAATCGGATAGATTCTTTCATCTCTTTTTCACTCAGAAACTATGTTCGTTCAATAGAAATTTTCGTTAAAATTCTACCATTATATTATTTAAAATTGTTTTATACATATACATGCATGTCCGTATGTAGATCTATATTTTATATAACAGAAACATCGTTGAAGTTTCCAGTAAAGAAAGAAAGCTCGATATCGGAGCAAGCTTTCATTGAAGTCTTTCCGCGACGGAAAGGAAACGAAATATACATATGTTTTCTATTTTTTTTGTAATCATGAATACATTATTTTCTATTAACAACACTCTTTTAAATGTACAAATTAGAAATACGTAAAATTGATTAATTTTGATCGCAGGATCAAGGCTATAAATATAAAAGAGTTATTAAGTAAGATTAGCCTACTTTCTTAAGATTTATTTTCATCGTTTTTATCTTATAAAGGAAGAGATTATGAGTTAAGCCTAGTCAAGTCTCCGATATTGAGTTAGAATAAATCAAAGACTCGATTAGTCTTCAACATTATTAATACGTGTGTGTGTGCATATATATATATATATATATATATATATATATATATATGCATAGATAAATATATACTTATATACATCGTGATGAAAGGAGGAAGAGTAAAATATATATTATATTTTGCAAGCTATACGTCATTTGTTTATCTTCTATTTATCTCTTCTCTTTAGTCGTTAAAGGTGGGAGCGCCTATAAACGTTACAAACATCGTGCCATACAGCTTTTTATTTTATTTTATTTTATTTTATTTTATTTTATTTTATTTTTTATTTTTTTTCTTCGTCTTTTTTTCTTTCTAGTTTTCTTTCGCTCCATAAACTTTCTGTTTACATATAGGAAAGAGAGAGAAGAGAAAACGGAAGCACATTGTATAGAAAATATACGATGCATTTGACCATATATATGTGTAATGATCATTAAAATTTGTCGTTATCAGAATTAGCGAAATAACATAGACATTTTCTAATTTATCTACATAATCGTATACGTAGATAATTAACGAGGAAGAAAGAGAGAGAGAAAGACGATGCGACGATAAACTTCGCTTTTATTTGATTAACATATCAGTTTCTCAGAGTACGTGCTAATTGATAAAACACCATAGGAATTTGAAGAAAACATTTTTCTATACTTGTATTTTTTCTCTTTATCTCGAGTATTGTTTGAAGTACACGTGGGAATATCGCAAATGTTATTTGGTAACGTCGATGAATATTATCTCGACCTTTTTCTCTACGTTTATTTCGAAAGTTATTAAAATGATACGTCGAAATAAAATCCCCCTTTCTTCCTTCTTTCCCTTACTCCCACTCTCACTCTCACTCCCACTCTCTCTTTCGTTTTCTTTCTCTCTCGTCATTCGTTTCGTAATATTATTTAAATTCACGATTCTCGTATACAGGATACAGTAGAGTGGTCAAGTATACTCAAGTTAATGGAAATATTCGTGCAATATTTGAAAGGTCAAATCGGAAAACATATTAGTCCGTTTTGTTTTAGTAATTAAGATTTTATGAAATTTTTTTTTTAATATGTATATATATGTGTGTGTGTGTGTGTATATATGTATATATATATATATATATATATATATATATATATGAGGCTATCATTTCTAATAATTTTGATATAAATAAGTAGTTGAAAAATCAAAGAAAATTATTATCATCATCATTATTATTACTAACCAGGGTAATTATTGTAAGAATAAATTTCATACTCGTCCAATTAACGTTCATATACGTCCAATTAAAAAAATATTGCATCATATTAAAGTTCAACAATTGGATAATTTAATTATTGTCCAGTGGTACGTAATTACTTACGCAGTTATATAAATACGTAAGCGTAGTATTTTACTAGGTCATATTAATTCAAAAAAAAAAAAAATAAAATAAAATAAAAAAGAAAAGATGAACAGGAAGCAGAAAATTTTTAAGGGCGAGAAAAGGGATGTTTTGAAGAGAAAAGACCGGAATATCAAACGAGCGATCCGTGTAATTCGCTTCCGTACGATCGAATTCACCGGATATCTTTGTAGGATTTCGACAAATCTCGCGCGAAATATCGTTAGCTCTGAGAAAATCGCAGGGTGAGAAAATAGCCCCATTTTATCCCATTTTATCATTTAACTTTGACAAGTTAAGGAAAAAAAAGACGACGATATTAAAACTGATTTCTCAAAGTTATTAATTTTATAGCTATTTGATCATTAGTAATCAGTCATTTGATCGATCTTATCTTTAATCGTTTATGTATCAGATAACTTTAACAAAGCGAATTTTATTTCTTTTCGTCTTGCTGATTTTTTTCTTGTGATCATCAAATCATCGTGTCTTATTTAATCAGAAAGCGTAAGAAGAACGGATAACTCGTAATATTTCATTTCGCGACTCATAATGTTTATTACATATTTAGATAACGGTTTATGAAATAACGTAGTTAGAATAATAAACAGATTTTCGCGAGTGTGAAAACCCGGGTGAGAAGATTAAAAGAACGTGTTTATAAGTTGCCAAGAGTGATAAAGGTATTAGTATAAGCGGTCTTTCGACGATCGGACGGACGGCTTGCAAGCACGTTCTCGACGACAGGAGATTTCAGGCGTGTGTATACATTTTCTTTTTGCGTTGTTTTATGTCTTATAAAGGTGGATAAGATAATCCCGAGTATAAAATAATATTTTTCTTTTATTTATTAAACGTGTCTAAATAACAAATTTTACATTGCTTCGAATTACATTGTTTATAGGAGATGTAACAATTATTATCGTAAAATCAAATTAAGTGAAAGTAACCAAGTGATGTAACGATGCATTAAATTAGATGAAAAAAGTCGATTGGAGAATAATGAAGTAAAAAAAAATGTCTTATCTATCCGGGTCTTTTTCAAGACTTAAGATATATCACGTCAGACGATAACAAGGACACTGACACATCCTAACATTTTCGAGGAAGACGATGCGGATCGTTTGTCCGTTTCACTTGTTCCTTCTGACGAATAAACGAGAAAAAGAAGGAGAGAGAGAAAGAAAACACTTATGGGAACCGAGTGAAGTAAGACTTGGTTCGAACGAGCGAGCACAACCATCATCCACATTGTAACCTCCTCCGTTAGACTATAAATCTCTCGCAACAACCTAGTCTGCGTCGACTAGAGACGCAATTAAAAAGCGGAACGTGCGTCCACCACGCGCATCTCTTTGTACGAAACAGTCGAAAAAAGGCAACACAAACAACAAACTGTGGCGAGAAGAAAGAGAAGAGAGGACATGTGGATAATAAAGAAAGAAAATTACACATGGGAAAGATGACTCTGGAATCATTTTGCAACAAGTTTGTTATTCTCTTTCGCTTTTGTCTTGTTCCTTTTGGAGCTAACAATTCTATTTTATTTCATTTTTTTTTTGTTTTGTTTTATTTCGATTGTCGAAAGACAACAATTGTAGAATCGATTCTGTACTTCTTCTCGTTCTTTCTGTTTTCTTGCACGTAGCAAAAGAGTGAAAGAGAGAGAGAGAGAGAGAGAGAGAAACTTTCGAAAGGACGATCCTACTGTAAAGTGTAATTTCCGTTTGAGAATAGCGAATGATGGTGATAGTGGTAGTGTTCTCTCTATGTATTTGACTTGTAAATTGTCCGATTTAAATGGCGCAGGCGAAACGACTTTCCAAGCGACTATATTGGGATTTAAGAGGCCGCGAACGTACTAGGAGAAAGACGCTTTGTAATCTACAAAGATAAACGTATATTGACTAGACTTCTATTTTTTCCTTCTTCTTTTCTAAAAATTAAGAAGACGGATTCGTTTGAAGAATCGATTTTTGAAGCCGAGGTCGACTTCTTTTTCTCGATAGAATGAAACGATGCCTCTACAGACATAGGAAAAAACGAAGGATAGTTCTCACCTCAATGTCGTCATCCTGTCCAATTCATGACAGAGATCATTCTTTATTTTCATTTTCTTTCTTTTTTCGTTATTAAAAATTCTCTTTTTCACTGAACATCGAACGAAATGACATTGTTAAACGGCAGGAGAGAATAAATGGAAATAGAGTAGACGGGAAGAGAGAGGGAGAAAGACACGGATAAACAGACAGAGAGAAAGAGAGATGGTAAAAGAGAGCGAGCAAGCAAGCAAGAGGGACTATTTCTGGCGACCCTCGAACATCGCCACCACCCGCACGATTCTCAGCATACCGGGAGCCTCTGAATCGCAGGGGTTGAAGACTTTTGTCGAACGGAGGGGATGAAACCGGTCCCTCTGTGTTTGATCCGCAAACACTGTAATTGCCTAGAATATTATATTAGGTACGCCGTCGTACGAATGACGACGGAGGTGCTGGAGAATCGACGATCCTCCTGCTTGCTTGCTGCTATTGCTGTTGCTGTGTTGCTGTTGCTGTCGCTCTTGCTTTTGCTTTTGCTGGTGGGGACGAGGATTCTAACAATACTTGAAGAGTGGGGATAGTAAAGGAGTACACTCGAAGAGGGGGTTGCTAACACCCCACGTACTATTCCACGAAGGACTACCTCCGCTCACAATAATTTATTTTACTTTCGTGGGAGGGAACACATTCTCTCTTCTGCCTCTGGCAGGTATGCATTAAAGAGTTTTCCCTTGTTTCTCTCTCTCTCTCTCTCTGTCTCTTTCTCTTTCTCTTTCTACGACCCTTTCTATTTTTCTTTCATCTTTCTACTTCCTTCCCTCCGCCCACTCTCTCTCTCTCTCTCTCTCCCTCTCTTGTTCTCTTGCTTTCTGTTAATACTTTTGACATTCGCAAAGTTTTTCTTCCCATCAGATCTTATTATTTCAAAGATAGAAATGGCTTTTATATTTGTTCTCTTTACCTATTTTTTTTTTCTTTTTTTTTTTTTTTTTTTTTTTTTAATAACTTTAAAGTGATCGTATAGAAAATAATATCGCAGTGTTGTATTTGAAATGGGTACGATTTTAATTTGCCTAAGGAGAATCTTTACTTTTATTTTCTCTTTCTCTTTCTTTAATTCGCCATTGTTAGATTATCTTTCTCTTCATTTCTCTTTCTCTCTTTCTTTCTTTCTTTCTTTCTTTCTCTCATTTATTTGCTAAGGATGTTGTCTGACTAAGAGATCTCCTTAATTAAGTTATCTCATGCAATTACGTCGTTGTCAAGCGTGACTTATTTTCTTCCCTTTCTCTTTCTCTCTTCATCCTTCATTTTTTTTACATCGTAAAAAAACGATGAAATTTAGACTAATGGATAATTTGAGAAGATCGTCACCATAATCAACGTAAACGATTTCGAGCGGTACTAAGCTCGATTCGACTGGTCTAATGGTCGACAAAGTAGCCTGACACGATGTTCGTAGATGTGCCTTTTAAAATAGCATAGGTCAGGGTCAAAATAAATGTCGACTGTAATGCGAATTATATCTATACTCTATGAATTTCGCGAATATTAGCCGTACTTTCAGGAGAAAAAAAGAGATCGTTGAAAAGAAATAATTGAAATTATTTTGGAAGTTTTTGATATCATTTTTACGAGTTAGAAAGTTCCTTCTGGTATTTCGTTATATGTACAACAAATGAATAGAAAATTAATGACGAAAATTTCCGTAACTCTTTAAATATTCCAGCAAAGTACACACAAACGCAGTGTGCCGAGAGTGTTTAGGAAGGAAAGAGTTCCGGGTTGAAGTAACATATTCACAGCGAATGATCGCTGTACAAGAATGAACTTTGACTTGCTGTGTGAGACAAGACAAAACTTATTATTTCCAAGTCGAACTTTTTCATCATAGACTTTTTTAAGTATGATTACATATTAGCATACTAGCACATAGCTATCTTTATACATTTTTACATCGATCGAGTTTTAACAGCTTCTCGCGATACTCGTATCTATGTATACGTATTTATTACTTATATACTTTTAGCAGACAGGTATATTCATATCACATACACGTGTTGTTGTTTTAAGGCCGTCGCTGATCGATTTCATACAGGCCACGGTCGTCAATTCGTTCTTATACATACACGCGTTATAAATCTTTGTGAGATGTTGAAAACTTATAAAACAAACAAAAAATCGGAAGGAACAAAATTTTAAGAGGATTAAATAAATATCTTTTTTGTCGAGAAATTTCACTATACTATACTTTTTCATTTTAGTCTTTCGTATATATTTATTCTTTTTTTTGTAATTACATCTTTAATTTAAATATTATATTCATATTCTCTATTATACGCATATGAATAAATATTGTTATATATTATGCACTTTTATGCATAAATACTGCCTCGTATTTTCCATGTATTTATATTTACACGTTAATTAACGATTTAATCAAAGTATAGAAAATGTGTGATCTCTTTTTTTCCTTTAATTGTATTTTTTAATTTTATTTTTTAATTGACAATTAACACAGTCGTAGCTAATAGACCGTAAACAATTGGTCAGAAAAGGAAGTAGAAAGTGCATCGACAGAATGAATCATTAGCTGTACATCTCCTAAGAGACTTCCAAGTCGTATTACGTAAGAATGACTAAAGATTCCGCGATTTAATGAAGCGTGATAGACTGGGCAACATGAACGAAAGCTATGCTATTTGTTTCGAAGAGTTATTTTCGTAATCTCGATGCATCGAAAGTACATTTTGCGATCGAGGATCTTGCTCTCCTCGTTCTTACGATTGTGAGAGAACGAATTTCTCTCCTTTTCTTTCTTTTTTTTTTCTTTTGAAATAAAAACGAAATTCTAAATTCTGATTAATAAATCAAATTTAAGAACTAATGGAATGTAATTTATTTTTTAAAATTCGTGGAAGCAAAATAAAAAAAGGATAATAAAAATTGAGAGAGAGAGAGAGAGAAAAGAGTTATATATTTCACTTATATAAATATATAACGAGATCAGTCACATGAGTATATATTTTGAAAATAAAAAAAAAGAGAAAGAGACAGACGGAGACAGAGGGTGAGACGGATTATTTATAAAAATATAATGTGATCGCGGTTATATATTTATATCATATCTTGAAAGTAAAAAGAGAGAGAGAGAGAGAGAGAGAGAGAGAGAGAGACAGATGAACAGACAAAGGGTGAGAAAGAAAAAGACAGACGAGAGACGAACTCTGATGTTCAAGAGTAAGAGAGCAAATGCTTTCACCGTTTCTCTGCGAGGGAAAATTGCGTGCGAGAGTTCACGTGGCTTCGTGCTCAGAATGAAGTTTCTTCTGTAATTCCAGGACGGAGGACGGCATGGCGGTACCTTCGACGATCGTCAAGAGTGAGAAAGAGGGTGAGAGGGTGAATAGGAGAAGAAAAGGGGAGGTTGAGGGATCGATGTGGTTTGGCAAAGTCTATGCACTTTCTCTCTCTCTCACTCACTCACTCACACACATACGCGCCCACACACACACACACACGTGTACACATTTCAGTTCAACTCACCCTTCCGAAAACACAGAGGGACATTGCACGCGGAAGCCCTCTCCGCGGGGGTGGTTTTATTGATCAAGGCTAACCACGCCTTCCACCCTTACTTGCCACGCCTACGAGCCACCCTTCAGGGCCACCTTGCGAATCAGTCAAGGGTGGCTGCTGTTTTCTTTCTCTTTCTCTCTCTCTCTCTCTCTCTCTCTCTCTCTCTCTCTCTCTCTTGCTCTCTTTTTCTCTCTTTCTCTCATATCGCATATACACACATATACACACATACGCTCGTTACTGTTTACACCCTCTGCAACGATTACGAAATTTCGCCTACGGCTAAGTTCGATGCTTTAATCGCAACCTTCTTAAAAATCATTTCTTTAATTTTTTTCGATTATATTTTTTTGTACAATAGTCATGTACGAAGGATTGACAAGATTTTAAAATCGATTTCGTCCATCTTCTAAAATAATTTAGATAGAAAATGAAAAGGATCTTCTTTTATTAAGATTGAGAAATTTTTGTTGCGATAAAATGAAAATATTGATATATCTTTCGTCAGCTATGGAAAGGTGAGAAAATGTGTACAGATTTCATTGACTATTCTCTATCTTGTCTCTTTCTTGAAGAAGTCATATTCACCTGTTTGCGGTCAATTATCGCGAGGCTTTCTCTGATCAATCGATGCATCTCTGTTTGGTTCGAATGAGAGAAAGTGACATGGAGTTAAATCGTACTCGATTTTGTCACTAAGCAATCTCGATGTTATTGGGTAACTATCGATGAATATTTGTCATATCATTAATCGATATAAAATAATTTATTATTGATTGTTATAATTATTGGAATTAATTGTAGTAATGATTTATCGTTTTGTAAGGTATTGTTTTCATGATTAATATTGCATTTGCTTAATTAAAAATGTAATCAGGTAGTAGTTAAATGGATTAACGATTGCCTCGAAAATAGAATTTGATATGTTTTAACAAAAAAAAAATAACATATGGAAACTCATGAAAGCCGGAAATCCATAGGATTTATCGTTGGTTATTGGAGGATTCGCTTGCAAGATTTTCGTAATATTAATGGTAATACATTCGTGGTTTATTCGACAAATCTCATTCGCTTGATTCGACTCACAGATGAATTTATTTTTTGTCATCTATTTTTTGCTGATAAAAACAGACCTTGAATGTTAATCTAATAATCGAATCAAATAAAATTTTAATAGTTTCTTTTTTGTTTACATACTTTCGCCACAATTTAATTTATGCTTTTTGTTTTCTTTTCTTTCTTTCTTTTTTTTTTTTTTTTTTTAACTTTTTTCTCAGTATCACAGAAATGAAATTGTTATGTAAGATTGATATAAATTAATGTTCAAGCTAAGTGTGATTAATCTTTCTTTATCTTCTTTCACAGAAAGCAAATGGTCTTCGTAACTTTTACTTTCTTTCAATATCGCACAAAAAAAACGGCCATCGTTTAACCGTGGCATCATTTTACACAACATAGTTGTATTTGCATCGTCGAGAAAGAAAGTAACACGCATGTATGCTCTTTCATTCTCTCTGTCTCTCTCGTAGCCTATAGTTTAGTGAAAGCTCAGTTTCGTTCGATGCTTTACGACTTATTTCGCTTCAGCTCGTCTACTTAAGAATTCCATCGTCTATCTTCGTGTGTTTGACGCGCGGAAAGAAAATTTAATGTCGCGTTTGTATGCACCACGAAGGAAAGGGAGGGAGAGAGAGAGAGAGAGA
>NC_057702.1:1522273-1532008 GCF_014466175.1 Vespula pensylvanica | reverse complement strand
GAACAATCGGTTTCTCGTAGTTATGCTATCGATTATTACGAAGAAAAATGTGACATATTTGTCGATCGATATAATATGTACTTATCGTCTTTATTAATGACAAATTCCTTTTTCAAATTTTTTTGATTGAATATGCAAGACAACATTAATTTTTCAACTATTGAAAATGATCTATATATCGTGTAAACAGTAAAGTTACATTATTCTCGATAAAAAATCACGATAATCGAGAAGTGGAACACTAGACACGTAAGATGTAATCGCAGAATGTAGATCCATAGGGATAAGTTCGACCTTAAAAGAAACGTCACCTACAAATCAACTGGCCATGCAAAGAAAAAGAGATGGATAGATAGATACTACAATGTAGATAAAGATAGTATACGTGTATGTGTGACGTTAGTTAAACGAAGAACGAAATGCGCCAGGCGATTTGCGAAGATGCGCAACGTCATTGCAACGTGCCAGGGAAATTTCCTTTCTCTCATGGTCTCATTATCGGACCTCACCGTGAAACTGATCCATCGAACTAGCCTCCTTTACCTCTTTCACCTCTTCGTAGTCATCCTGTTTCTAACCTACAATCTATAGACTCGTTCGTACTTCCGTCTGATTTTCAAAGGCCATCCGATGTTATAATTACGATATTTCTATCTATTTTAGACTGTATTACTGAAAGCAGTTAAAGACAAGTATTTATTCCCGTGCTCTTAAAGAGATCGTAATCTCTGTTTTTCTTAAGAGGAAGAGTGGAGGAAATTGTTTTTTTTTTTTTATCATTCGGTAATTATAATATATAAAATGATAGATAAATTTGTTAAATCTCGTTAATCCTCGAAAGTAGATCAAGACAAATGATTGCATAATCATTTTTTTTTTTCTTGTTTTTACTTTCATTTTTTGTGATACTCACATGTATGAATTCGTACTTATAGATTGCAATCGATCGTAACGTGAAGTTAATATTTACGTTCCAGGTGGACGTTTTAATTATGTGAGTTCTACCCGTCTGTCGATGACATCGGCCAGGTCCTCGCGATGACGTAATTCTGGACTCGATATAAATCAAGCACGTTCTCGGATACATGACGGGTGGTAAAAGAGGAGGAAGGAGGAGGAAGAGGGGGAGGAGGGTAATAGGTGGTGAACGCACGAGGGTTCATAAGTGGGAGATATAGGAAGGAGGGGAGAGAAGGTCGATGCACAATGAGTTATTTCGAGTTACTTAGCTCATCGACCTGAATAAATACGATGTCGAAGAATTTTATATGTTTCTATATAATAATGCTTTTCAATATTTCGAGAAAAAAATCATTAAGTTGATTAATAATAGATATAACTCTTTCTTACTCATGGCTCTAACTAATAATAATAATTATTATTATTAAATGAATTACATCCTTATGTAAGTAGAATAATATAAACCTGCAGCAAAGAAAAAGAAATTGAGTAATATACAGTGAAAGACAAATGGATCGATGATCAATCGATCCAAGTGAATTATTTTTATTTGATCTAAAAATTAAAAGTACTATTGTGATTTGAAATAATATAATTTTGATTTAATTAAAGGTAATTTCGATCAAAAGATCTTCGTCATTTTATATAATGAAAAAGAAACAATTCATCTATTCTACGAAAGATTAATGAAATCATAAAAGATTATGAGACAGCCTTGAAGAATTGTATTATATAGCTACTTATAATAGCTAATCATTTTTGTTGAAAGAGATGAGTTCAGTCCTTGAGAAATCAAATTAAGAAATAATTTCTCTTGACGAACTTCTTTGAGTTCTTTTATTTTACTCCTTTTAATTTTTAATAGATGTATCTTCATTCGTACGTCAGGTTAAAAAAAAAGAAAGGAAGGAAGGAAAAAAACAGGGAGAAAATAATTATCGTAAAAATTGTAGCGTGCAGCGAATGGCGAATGGATCTCATTAATTTCAAGGTCCATTCGTCTTCCTCGATTATTCCTACGAGTATCTAATTATTATATATTGTTCGATTGTATCGAGAAAGGTCGTGCTGTTACTGTAATTTTCATAATTTTCATAATTTTCATTTTTCTTTATATATTCTTACCATTATTTATTCATATTTTCATTCGCATTCTAATATAATAATTCAATCGATCGTTCATTATTAATATTTTTCATAGATTCTTTTTCACAACTTTAAATTCGAATTAGTGTATTATTTTAGTATCGTTCAATCCAAAAAGGTATAGAGTTCATATCGACCTATTTCGAAAGACAACATTAGGGAAAGAATCGATAAACCCATCCATTTAGAAAAGTCTAGCTTAATTCATTACAAAAGTGATCTGCATCGTATATAATTTTTATTTTATCTTTAGATAATATTTTTTTCCAAAAATTGCATCAGAATAAAATATTCAATCTGTGAGAATTAAAAAAGAAATTATATAAAATATTGTTATTATCGTAGTCCAACTATCTTATAAAAAAAAACCCATGAAAAAAATTAAATAATTTCATTCAATTATTTTTATACTTTATTAGATCCTTTGGTCAACATAATATATGAAAATAATTGCTTGTTTTAAAATAATCATACATAAATATTTCAACTTTCACGTATTCTCGGAGCAAAACAGGACACGATATCTTATTCGATATCTTATTCGTTCGAATTAATCTGTACGACCCAGTTCGAAATCACCATTGATAAATCACCAAGCGTTAATCCAAAATGATCCATAAGTACAAGTGCACAGGTTGGATTCACTTCGTTCAAGAACCAAGAATAAGAGGAAGAAGAAGAAGAAGAAGAAGAATAAAAAGAAAAAAGAGTAAAAACAAAGAAAAAAGAGAGAAAAGAAGTTCGAAAGAGAATGAAAGATAGAGGCAAGTACTTACGTATTACATACATACACCTATACCTGGATCGATCTTTGAGGAAGGGCAAGCGCAGAAGTTGAAGGAAGAAACGAAACGAGACTTACGAAACAAAATCATCTTTCTCCGTCTTTCTCCTTCTCTTTCTCTCTTTTTCACTCACTCACTCTTACCACATTTGTTCCTCTTGAGTGAGAAAATCGGTCGGCAGGATAGATAGATCCGTGACGCCTCGTAGCTTCTTCGCGGCATATAATCCCTTTAATCAATTAGCCCGACGTCGAAATGAAGCAATTCCCTCGTCGAAGAAGATGAGAGAAGGAGAAAGTGAGATAGAGGTATATATGATGTGCTATGAAGAAGGATGGAAATATTAAAGGAGGTGGGATTCTAAGAGGCAACACGTTCGCCTCCTCGTTTCTTATTCGTGGTAAAACGAGCCGTAAGCATGGATATTAATTATCTAGGGCAGAACATAGTGCGCTCGCACAATGCTCCATCTTTGTGTCGAGGAGATCCTAGCTGCATCGATAGACGAGCAGCCCACCCGTGACTTTCGCTTTTTCCTACCCTCCAGCCATCATCATCATCATCATCATTCTCTCTTTCTTTCTCTCTTACTATTTTTTATCTTTTTTCCTTCTCATGCACGATCACCTCATCGTCTATGAGTTTGTCGCAAGTTGCAGAGAGAGAGAGAGAGAGAGAGAGAGAGAAAGGAAGAGAAAATTAGCATCGAAGATGTCTTTGAAGATCATTCGGTTGAATTAATTCGGATCGAGTTTCGAGGTCGAAAGAGCGTGATTTATCAGGAAGCAAAGGATCGATTGAACGATTGATCGATCGACCATGATCATATTATTTTTCTTAAAGACGAATCTCTTTTCTTTGTATGTTGTAAATCAATGACACTTATTTATCCGGAGGTACGATAAAGAGACACGAAACTGGGCCAACTATTTATATTACCGCAACGTTTGTCATAGGTGGATGATGCATCAACACCGTCTCGTGCTCGTTATTATTATTGCTATACGCAATAGCAATAATAAATCGACGATTTAGCAAGAGTTATTTCAGCAATCGTTAAAAGAGTTCGCTTTGAGAATACCTTAAAGAAACGGTTCAATTTTTGATAATACTCGTTTATACATTTTTATTCTTAATTATAGGATTAATTAGTAATCCCTTCTCTCAATGATATATTTACCTATACATACGTATAGGAAGCATACATATGTATCTATGTATCTATGTATGTTTCTTCATATTCTATTCCTTCTCTCCTATCTTATTTCCCAAAGGAGATAACTACGTGGGAAAATATCGACTCGAGTTAAGTTCCTTCCTTCATGTTTGTCAATGAGATAGGAAGTACTAAGGATAAAAGTTAGATCTTGAAATATCGTCGAATTTAATTTCTCTCTTCTCTTTTCTTATGCAATTCAAAAGCATTAGAAAGAGGGAGAGAGAGAGAGAGAGAGAGAGAGAGAGAAATTAGCCATTCCACGACGTATTACAAGATAGAGATCTATTTATGCGCAGTGACGAAATCCCATTGTGTGATCTCTTTCACAGACATCATCAGACACATTCGATCTGTACTAATCTCTGATAGATTCTACATTTGTATTTTAAGATTAAACGATCAAATAAATTCGATTATCGTGTTTAACCTAATGTTTTCACGCGATACAAATCGAATACTTGGCCTAGAAATTCTGTGTTTGGTGATATAATCGAAAAGAGAAAAAGAGAGAGATATATATATAAATACTATTTTCTCTTAACTAAACTTACTAACATTGTTCAAATTCTCTTTTACTTCAACTCAAATAAGATCGTAATTTCGTGCCAACGCCAGACGACAAACTGTTCTCCTTCCTCGATAAGCTCGTGCATGCTGAGATTTTAATACTTTTTTTATCCCCTCTCTTTTTCTCTTTTATTCTTGCGTGATTACGAGTCACCGGCAGTTCGCACGTTCTTTGAATTCGTCAAGGCTAATGAGGCTCGATTGATCATGCAGATGACTAAGATAATGAATTTTATACACACACACACACACACACATATGGACTAACGAAAGATGAAATTATATTAAAAATAAATATCTTTTTATGACTCGAGCAACTTTAAAATAATCATCTGAACAGATATATCTATACATAGTCTTCCATTTACTAATTAAAAACTTAAATGTTTCCACTCGTCAGGGGGCATCAGGAATTGACCTAACAGCTGACCTAAATGATTTAGATGGTACTTACACGAAAACTAAGCAACGTGAGCATAAGATCCGCGAGGGAAGGTACGATCTTTTCTTCACGTCATGATGATCTTTCTCGAGCGATCTTCTATCCAGGATGACATCAAGGCCGACAAAGCGCGTCTCTCTAAGCATGTCTCAACGATGTCGTTCCCATCCATACTCGAGAAATCGAGATCGTTGCGAGTTAGTATGACTCTGAAATAAAATAATCGTGCGAGATTATGGGGAAAAGAAAAATGAAAATATGATGGCATCAGCCTTGAAATAGGAACGAATTGAAAAAGATGTCTTTTTCTTGTATATATTCAATGATTGATTCATCTATATATTCATTATAATATATGATTCATCATATATAAGTGATAATATTATTTGTTTTTATGAAAGGAAGGTCAGTAATAAAAAACAAAAATTTTTGTATCATCAAAATTATTTATTTTTTCTTTCAGATTAATTCACACATACATACAGACATAATACATATTTTGATAGAATTTATTTTGACTAAGACGATACGAATGAAATATTTGAAATTTATTAACTACTTTTTGAAATTAGTTTGACATAATTTATTTCATACGAACAAGAGGAAAATTGTTGGAATATTGTGCAATGCATAAATAGAATAGATAATACGAATGACAGATTGGAAAAGTATATTTATTTATATTTGTCAGAGATCAACGTGACATAATTTATTTAAAATACATATATAATACACGAACCATTAGAAAATTATACAATGCATATAAAATGAAAGATTTTAAAGAAACGCTTATTTTCCCTCGTCAGAAAGAGAGAAAGAGAGAGATCAGTTTGATATAACTTCTTTAAAATAAATAATACATTACCACATTACATAAAACTGTACTACAAATAAATAAGACAAATGACAGGAATGAGAAGTATCAAAAGAAAATGGTTAAATCAAAGTTAATGCGTGTTTCTTTCTTGATTCTCATCTTAGAACTCAGAAAACGAAGTATACACGAAGGTGCCCCTCTACAATCTTTGGCAGAAGAGTTCCCCTGCCCCTTGACATCCCCTTACTGATCCAATGCCCCTCCACGTTCACCAAGAGCGTCTTCGCCAGGTTGCTAGCGCATCCTCTTGCACTCCCGTGAGGACTTTCTCCGAAAGACGGACAACTATATAAGCGAGATCGACTGAGTTTGAAACACGTTAGACGAAATCGTACGGGTAAGACGAACGGGTCATCTTGTCGACGCGTTGTTGTTGTTTACTACACGCTTCGACGAGTCTCCACGTTCTTCGAGTCCGTCGTTACGATTAAGTTCTCTTTCTTTCTCGCACGAGTGAACACGTGTCCGACACGCGACAAATACGTATCGTGAGAAGAACGATCGCGTGCACGCGAATCGGCATAGTTTTGCCGATTTTCTCTTCATAGATCTAATCATTGATCTTACTCATCGACATGAGGTCTGCTAAAAACTGGCCACCCCTCTTGGTGGCTACCCTCATAGCCACGGCTGCAGTTTTTACATCTGTTTGCGCCGAAGGTAAGAAATTTCATATTGGAAAGAAAATTGCGTTCCATTTCAATTTTCGCTAATGTTTATTATCTTCGTTTATTAATTTATCTGACGAAGAATTCATTCTCGTCGAATTCTGTGGATTCGTACTCCGTGGAATTATGTGATTTTTCACAATACTTAATTGTCTTCAACTTTATCGACTTAAGGTTCATCGACCGTGACCTCCTTCGGTACGATATCTTTCTCGTCAATCTTGTGAAAATTCAAATTCCAAAGCAACTCGCCGATTTCGTTTCTACGAACCGAATCCGCAAGCGTGGCATGTATTTCTGATGAACGCAAACCGTGGCTAGTAATATCTCGTTTAGGATCTATGTATACATAGCAGGTTGTAAGCACCTCGAAAGTGTTCACCGTTTCTACATATGTATATATGTATATATACGTACGCGTGTGCTTCGCGTGTGTAACGTGCCTAAGCACAGCAAAACCATTGTTACGCCGTGAGAATTTAGAGCAACTCGATTGTCTTCGTACTCGTACTTACAAATCAGTACTAATTGCATCGCAGATATGCATTATCGAGATCCTTTTCAACGTTTGTTAAATCATTTAACACATCTCGTCCCGCGTCGTTCGTTTCTCTTTCATCTTTTATTTATTATCTTTATTTCTTTGTTTATCTTTTTATTTATCATTCTTATTTAATTCATCCTTTCGACATACGCGAACTACGAGATTGTCCAAGTAATTGCTCTTCCTTGGCGTTGCAAGCAACGCTATCAATGAATCAGTCTCTGATCACTGCCTGTACCTACGTGTAGCAATACGAGTTTCCACGACGATTGGACATCATTAACTTTTGATTACCATCCGTCTTTTATTACACGAAACGATTATCTTTCGTGTAATTTCTCTCTCTCTCTCTCTCTCTCTCTTTCTCCCTCTCTCTCTCCTTCAGCGATTGTATACCGTAACGAAGTCTTTTTTGTGAAATCGAGAAAAACAAGAATACATTCATTTATATAACGAGAATTTTTTTTTATATCCGCTAGTATCTCGTTCGATTAAGAAAAGTACGGGTCTACGGAAAAATTTGTCAATGCACGAATCTACGAGTAAGACGGAGTGGCTAGTCAATGATCGTCGAGTTACTTTTTCGTCTTATTCCTAGAATCATATTACATTATCTCGTAGAATCAGTCCAAATTTTGAAATTATTTTATTGCAAAGTGCAATCATTGACTCGCTATTTCGTTCTATTTGGTAGTCTCGTGCATTGATTAATCTACTCCGTAAGCATGCCATTCAATCATCTCTAGATCACCTTGATCACTTTCAATGGTAGTAAAACCGCAAGACCGCAAAGACCATAGATCTTTCTAATCTCGATGAGTCTTCATTTTCCATAGAGACATAATTGCCGCGAATCGTTTCTTCATAAATTATAAAGATTCGCAATAGAAGGAGCTTGCGAAAGTAATTAGGATCTAGAAAAGTGAACGAGAGGATAAATTAAAGCTTCCGATAAAGTATAGCGTCTTTTACCGAGGTATTACCCTGGTTACTTTCACCGAGTCTCGGTAAACTCATGGGAGAGAGAAAGAGAGAGAGAGAGAGAGAAAGAGACAGTTAAAGAAGAGCAGAGAGATTTGCTTATCTAGTTCAGCAGTAGGTCATACTCTAGAACACGAACGATCCGAGCGATAATTAAGCGACTTTCGATTGTTCATCTTGCATTAATGCGCACGAAAGATCATTGAGTTAAATAAGAAATATTTAATTTTTAGCTCCACTCACTGGTAGTTATCTGCCTCCGTCTACTAGTTATGGAACACCCAATCTAGGTGGTGGAGGTGGTGGCGGACCATCGTCGAGCTACGGAGCACCAAGCGGAGGAGGCGGATGTGGTTTCGGTGGTTGCGGCGGCGGTGGTGGAGGAGGTGGTACGCCTTCCAGTAGTTACGGGGCTCCTAGTTCCGGCGGATTTGGAGGTGGTGGTGGTGGAGCACCATCTTCGAGTTATGGAGCACCGTCGCGAGGTGGTGGCGGCGGTGGAGGTTATTCCGGAGGTGGTGGCGGCGGCGGAGGCTATTCAGGTGGAGGAGGTGGAGTATCGAGCACTTATGGAGCACCTTCGGGAGGAAGGCCTTCCTCGAGCTATGGAGCACCCTCGAGCGGTGGATTCGGTGGTGGTTTCGGTGGTGGTTTCGGTGGTGGTGCTGGTGGAAATGGTGGATACTCAGGAGGTGGTGGTAGGCCATCTTCGAGCTACGGAGCACCATCGAACGGAGGAGGTGGAAGACCGTCTTCCTCTTACGGGGCACCGTCCTTCGGAGGTGGTAACGGTGGTGGCGGCGGCGGCGGCTACTCAGGTGGCGGTGGTTTCGGCGGTGGCGGATTCTCCGGTGGAGCACCCTCTTCCAGTTATGGTGCACCCTCTTCTAGTTACGGCGCACCCTCGCGTGGTGGAGGTGGTGGTGGTGGTGGTGGTGGATACTCCGGCGGTGGAGGCGGAGGTCCATCATCGAGCTATGGAGCACCTTCCTTCGGAGGTGGCAACGGAGGTGGTTTCGGTGGCGGGTAAGCTTTAATTATAATGAGATCATGAAATCTTTTACGAAATCTCTAAAAAGTATAATCATAATTTATACTTTTCCTTTTAGATCCGGTGGTTATTCCAATGGTGGTGGCGGCGGGGGCGGTAGGCCCTCATCGAGTTACGGCGCACCCAGCTTTGGAAGTGGCGGTTCTGGCGGTGGTCAGAGTTACGCTAGCAACGGTGGTTACCAATATTAATCACGCTATGTGTTCGTCCCGCGAGATACGACCTTCGACCTCGTATCACTTTCATGAGTTTTATAAAAGTAATGGATACCTAGGAAAACTCTACACAATGACAGACAAAATATTGACCAGCCATGAAGCGAAGGGTTGCGAAATTGGACGTCGAGATCTCGCGGATATCCAATCAAAGTCAGCAAAAGAGGATTTCAACGATTCGTACTCTTTTCCAAAAGTTTTTAATAACCATGCAGTTTCCTATTCTCGACAATCTAGAGATTGAATTTGAATATTCATAGACAGAGATGAAAAAAAAGAA
>NC_057702.1:1474670-1522263 GCF_014466175.1 Vespula pensylvanica | reverse complement strand
AGAGAGAGAGAGAGAGAGAGAGAGAGAGAGAGAGAGAGAACAGATAGAAATTAATATCTTCTATTGTCTCAGAAACGTTGCTTAGGAATATCAAAGCGAATGATAATTGACGATAAGATACGAATCCAAAAAAAAAAAAGAAAAAAGAAACGGAACCTTCCTCTTCATCCCTTTTTCACATTCGAAGCCCTATAACTTATTTATTTTATAAAGACGCTTTTTATACTAATAAAGTAGCTGTGCTGAGAAAGAAATGAAAGATTACTCTTCTATCTATAATACTAGTTCCTGGAAATCAAAAATGGAATGAATGTATGATAATAGTGTTCTAGACGTAGAATAGAGTACATGTTACATATATATACTACAACGTGTGCCTTGAAAGGTAAAGCTGCTTGAAAGAGTAGCTTCTGCTCAGACTCGATGGGTCGATTTATTGATTCCATCCGACTCGAAAGAAAGAGAGAGAGCTGTTTTCTTTCTATTCCTGTTTTAACTCGGCTAAAAATGTAGTCTCGTCATCGACGATTCTATCGGCTATTCCGATTAAACCGCTAGAACGAACTTACCACCGTTATCCTTTCCTTAACTTTCTCTTTTTTCAGCGGTCACCGTCCATCTATAAAACATCGTCATGCCGTGCTCGTCGTTGAAAATGATCTTCATGAGAATATGAGAATAAAATAAAAAAGAAGAACAACGACAAGAGAAAAAAAAAGAATAGACAGGGAAAAACATTTGCTTTCTATAACACCATGGTAAATTTTTATACACAGTTTATTTTTAACACTTACAATCAACATCTTGTTCGTTTTTTTTTTTTCTTCAGGTATACACGTATAATATACGTACAGATACATATATATATATGCATGTATGTTCTGTGTGTGTGTGTGTGTGGGTGTGTGGGTGGGTGGATGTAGGTGTGTGTGTGGGTGTGTGTATGCGTGTGCGCGCGCGCGCGCGAGTGTGCGTATAGATGTGTGTGTGCGCGCGCGCGAGTGTGTGTGTGGGTGGGTGTGTGTAGATGTATATCATATATTGTATAATAAAGTACCGTGTAACGCTTTGATATTAGTACATACATGGATATATAATAAATCCATTTTTGGAAATGCGCAAGGGAGAGGAGATAAAGTCGGGCGTTTTCCTTTTTTTTCTTTTTCTTTTTTCTTTCTTTTTCTTTTCTTCACATTTTGTCGTTACTTTTTTCTTCTTTACACATTTAATTATTATTATTATTATTATTATATACTTACTACAATAATTCGTAGGCGCATCACGGGCTAAATGGATTTTTTGGATTTTAGTGATTATTGTTCGAGTGTGTATGCATGTTTGTGTTTGTTCATTATTATCCAACGATTTGTAAGTACGTATTTTTATTTTATTTATTTTTTTATTTTTTTAAAATTAATTTAACGAATTTTTTTTTTATCCTTGTAATTGAAGCAAATTTAATTGTAAATTTTCGAGCATTTATGTATGTATATATGTGTTTATATACATACTCAACTTTATTAATCTTCGAATATTTTTTTGAAAAGAGATAGAGATATATTAGTATTGTTATTAATTTTTATTTATTTTTTTCTGTTCGTTGCTAACAAACGACACACAAACAACATACATTTTTCATGTTCTTCGGCGTACGTACAGCCCGTTAATATGTAGTATATTAGTGAATTTTTCTTGAGTTTATTTCCTTCTCTTTCGAAGGAAATAGGAAGGAAAAAGATAGAGGATGGGAAAGATTTTCCGCGGCTTTTTTTTTTTGTTTCCTTTTTCAAATAATTTTTCTTTTCTTTTTCTTTCTTTTTTTTTTGTCATATTAAAGGGGCGAATCTCTGATTTTTATTACAGAAAAAAAGCCATCCTCCTAATCTTAATCCCATCTCGAGCGCATCGTGTATGATATGAGAACGCTCTTTCTACTTGATACATAATATATGACATACATATAACCCTCCTCCTTTTTTTTTCTTCATTTTTTTTTTGTTCTTTTTTATTTTTATCTGTTTCTAATTCTTAATTAATTTGTTAACTCAACTAATACAGAGCACACTTTCTGATATGCATAGATGTTCGTAGGTTATGGTCGGCCTTTTATTTATTTCTTTATTTATTTTTTGTATTCTTCTTTCTTTTAGCACGACTAAAAACCTTAATTGATATGTTGCAGATTACGCGCGAAAAACTTGATATGATTTCAATTGACGTTAAGTCGACACTCGAGGCAACGTTTCTCTCGAAATTGAAGTAGAAACTATGTTTTATCATAAGAAAGAAAATAGAAGAAAATGATAGATAAGCGATCTTCTTTCTTTCGTTGGAATCTCATAATTGGAAAATAATAATAATAACAAGATCGTTCGATGGTAAAGCCGGATCAATGTATTTCCTCATTGAAAATATCGTGCTTGAAACATCTCAATATCCAAGTCCTCGCTTCACTACTCTTATTATTTTCTTCTTTTCTTCTCTAGATCATAAAAATAACGAAATAACAATATAGACATACTCAGAAAGCGAGTTCTTCCTTCGCTAACTTTATAATACCCAAGTGAAAGTATCGTTCATGGTATTAATAATAACGAGCAACAACGACGATGTTTATGAAGAAAAGAGAACACTGGCTAGAGAGATATACAGGATGTATAAAAAATATTGTCTCTTGTATCATTTTTCTCTAATCTTTTTTCATCTATCATGATAAATTCATTTTAAAAGGTAGTAAAATTTGAGAAATCAGCTAATCTTGACAAGAAAGTTGTCAAAGTCAGCTGATTTTGACAGATAATTCGTCAACGCCTCGTATATACCTTTCTCTCTCATATTTTTTCATATTTTATGATCAATTCTCAAATGACAATGAAATTTGACAAATCAGCTGATTTTGACAGAAGTATTATCAAAGTCAGCTGATTTTGAAAGCTAAATTTATCAACGCCCTGCATATACTTATCTGTCTCATACTTTTCGATTCTTAATGTTAAATTTTCAAATGGTAATGAAATTTCGTAGATCAGCTGATTTTGACAGATAAATTTGTCCACAACCTGTATATATACTTTTCTGTCTCTATCTTCCTATCTGTCGTCGTTGACTAACTAACTGTTTGAATCATCATCACGTTTGCTTTCTTACTAGAATAATAGCAAGGAACTCAACTAAGTCGAAAGTTTTATGAGACTCGAAAAGAGTCTTAAATCATGTCGCAGTCTTCTTCGCAGCTTCCTCTTTAGAGATTTATTCACACAATAGAATTGTTCTCTTCTCTCTTCTTTTTACTCGAAAAGTTTCCTTTACTAATTTATTATCGAGGTAGCAGACTTTTCTCTTAACACTTGCCTAACTAATTACACCTGCTAATTTTTGCTATTTTTAAGATATTCTTTCTATCTTTTCTTCACCTTTTCTTTTTTCTTTTCTTTCTTTTTTTTAAGAAGATCGTTTATCGATAATCGAATAAAAAGATAAATCTTTCATCCCAAATGTCAGCCGATCAAGTGTTCATCTCATCAGTTCGATCTTGAGTATAAATCGTGTAACACGCGATCATTTTTTATATTTATACGTGTACATGACCTATCTCGTATATTCTCTCATACTTGCGAGTGTATTTTCTCTCTAGGAACGATACGACAAAACTCATTATCAAAATTAACAATAAATATTTCATAACTGCATTAATAATAACAGTAATAGTAATAATAATGATAAATAATAATAATAATTAACATTTACGATTTTCCATTAGTCTTTCCGCGTACATTCTTTATATGCATAGATACATATGTACGTGTATACGTAACGAGGTATTTAAAGTGTCACGCGTTAATATGTCCAAATGATTCTAATTCAACGAAAAAATTGTTTTAATCGCGTTATTAGAAAATCGTTGACAAATCGACCAGTGATCATTTCAATTCATCTCGATTAGTATACTGAATATGTATATATATGTATAATATATAACGTGTATATATTATACGTACAAGGGGAGAGAGATATATCCGATGAAACTAGGTTCTTCAATGAACATTCTCTCGTGTGTGCTCTCTCGCATGCCATTAATACTCTTTTTCTCTTATATATTACCATACATGTATATATATATATACTATATAAGAAACACAACGAATCTGCAGGCCGACCAATCCGCCCGATTGACACTATCCATATGTATATCCGTGAATGAAACGACGATATTTAATCATTAAATTAGATCAAAAGGCCATCTTCGTATGTCCATTGTTAGAAATAATTAATTAGCTAAAAATATCTAATGAGATAAAAAAAGATTCTATTACCTTGAAAAAAAATATAAAACCGATAAAAGATCATAAACGAGATTAGATGGAAATAATGAGCTAGCGAAACATTTGTTTAATAATAACAATAATAACAATAATAATAATAATATAATACATTGCTCATTCTCACGTAATATCGATCGTCGTAATCACGGAGGAGTCACGAGAAATTCGATCTAATACAACGCGACCGCGATATCTCCTAGTTAATTTCTAATAATAATATCCATTTGGGAGAACATTCATATTGAAACATCATCCTTCTTAATCAGGTGTTATATTTGTTTCGTATTTGAGTGAAGCAAGGGAAGAACAACAATAATAACGATCGGTCACAAAGAGTACACGAGCTTTTTTCTTTTTTTCTTCTTTCCTTCTCTCTCTCTCTCTCTCTCTCTCTCTCATTCTCTTTTCTTTTTTCTTTCCTTCTTTTTTTTAATATTCTGTGAGACGATTAGACACTGATAACAATGATGATAATGACGAGTATGAGACTTTATCTAATACGAAGCCATCTTAAATATCTTGGCGAACACGTTACTCGATAATAATATTTCTATCCTATTATTTATTGATTTATGGCGGTCGTTCGCGCTTTACTAATTAATTTCTCACAAACATCGATCGATCAGACTCTTCCTTCTCCCTCTATATACATACATATATATATATGTATATATAAAGAATATATAGTGAGAGCCTTTACGATGAAAAAGCCAAGCGGATAGGTCGTACCTTTCAGATCTTAAGTCTTCTTCAAATAGTAATTATTAAATTCTAAATATATATATATATATAATATTATATATATATATATATACACTCGTATTGTGTGTGTTCGTGTTATAATGTGTATTTATATAAGTGTGTATATATATATATAAATATATCAAAATAAAAACAAGAGAATTACTAGGCCTAATAGGCGGCACGGGTTCGAAAAGCAAGCCATCATATATCGTGATAGTTCAAGAAACTTCGATGATCTTAATCTTTGTCATTTAATCTAATTTCTCTCTTTGTCTTTCTTTTATTTGGAAACGTTGCGAGTTACGTTTCAAGAAAACACTGATCGAGAATTCACTTCTTTCGTCTTATGTATTATTCGTCTGATGAATTCACGACGTGACACGAATCTAACACCATAGGATCGATTGAGATATATCGATTTTGGTAAAGAGAAAGAGAGAAAGAGAGGAAGAAAAAGAAGTTTTTTTCTTTTCTTTTTCTTTTTCTTCTCTCGGTTTTTTTTTTTTTTTTTTTTTTTTTTTTTTTTTTTATACGATCGAAGCATCTTGAATTTAATCCGATTAGAAAAAAAAGCTGCAGGAGTTCTTTTCTTGTTTATCAAAATCATATCAGAAAAAGGAAGAGAGAGAAAGAAAGAAAGAGAGATAGAGAGAGAAGATGAAAGACATCGCATGATCTAAGATATTATTGCTTAATAATTTTGTTAGTTTTACTATGATTTTTTTTTCTTTTCTTTTCTTTCTAGACGCATTATTTTTTTCATCTGGACGGTCAGCACATTCTCATGCATCTTCTCATCCGAGAAATAATTGCTCTAACAATAACCGTAAAAAGTCTCGATAACGCGTATGTAGACGTCTAGATGCCTTGAAGTAGGATTGTGAACGGAATATTTGTACGGATTCGTTGTACCGACTTAGAATGGAATTAATATTTTTTGACGATGCTTTTTCGGATATAAGAATAATGAAAGACAAAGAGAGAAAGAAAGAGAGAAAGAGAGAGAGAGAGAGAGAGAGAGAGAGAAAGAATAACAAACATATAATGCACATTGCTGAAGATAGAGAGAAAAAGAGAGAGAGAAATATGAATGTGTATAGGAAAGATTAGTGAGAGAGAGAGACGTACCCGCACCGCCACAATTATTGTAAGTCACAGCATTCGATCATGGAATCAGTATTTAGAACGCGGTGGTGGATTGCGATTGACGAGGCATGTTAAGTCCATAAAGACCTACCTTTCCCCCACCTCCACCACTGTCGACGACCTCCTCAGATATCCCGACGGTCGTATAACCAGGTTCCATGTCGTAGTCCGGCTCGAGTGCAGGATTCACTCGTCCGTGTGATTCGTTCTTGCTACCATAGAGCTTTCCGGCTCCTGTTGCAAGGACTGCCATTTGTTCACCTTCTGCTGGATCTGGTCCAACACGTTCGATGTCTTCTGGTACGTTCACCACGCATCTGATCGTCAAGAGTCATTGGATTTTGTTATTCGTTTGTTATGGATTTAGTCGTGGTCAAGGATTTTAGAGGTATTAGAAATTTCATAGAAATATTATACAGATTGAATCTATAAGCTGTTACGATACTTGAGATTTGCATGGACATCTAATTATTTTTTTATTAAGTAATCACAAGGGTTTTGTAGTATAAGAAGTTTGAATAAATTATTTGAGAAATGATAAGACGTAAACGATTTTGAACTAATAGAAAGATGATGCATAGGGCACTTGAGGTACAAACCTGAAGATGTCATATCTTGGAGCCAGTTTACCAGTTTCAAAGAGAACTTGCGTAACATAGGAGACGACAATCAATGTTATCAAGGAAAGTAACATCGCCATTGTTCTGAACGGGAACATTTGAATTTTGGTTTCCTCATCGTACCAAGGATAATGGATCAGTGCTGGCAAACCGATCAATGGCTCACCACCACTAATCCTCACCAGAAATGCTATTATATAAGCGGACAAGCTGCCGTAAGTATTGCAGTACTCCTTAAAATGAACGACCATTAGAAGTTGAGGGAAGAGGATAACGTAAACCAAGTCGGAACACATTGACCATAATCCGTAGATCGAAGGTATCGTCAAAGCCATCACTGTACTGAGGACACCAACTACTCCTATGCCTGCTCTCATCACCCAAATGATTTCCATCTCCGATGCCTGGATTCATAGAAGCAAAAAAAAGAAACAACATGCAACGTGAATAGTTTCTCTCCATTTCTCTTCTACGGTAAATATAATCGCAAAATATAATAAAATTCGCCTTTTACGAGAGTATAATGCTTTTATTCGATTTGACTCCATAGGTCGTACGAGTACTAAGATGTGAAAGTAATCCGAGTTAATACGATCGAACGAGAAAACGAGTTTATTGCACCTGCAATATATATTGCGTCGGAGGAAAGACTCTCCGTTAAAGTGGGATCTATGATTTATCGGGAAGAAACATGTTTATGCTTACCCGCTGCCGGAAGATCAACTTATAAACGTTTCTGGCGAACATCGAGCTGGCAGAGAGGATACTACTGTCAGCCGATGACATAACAGCTGCTGATACAGCACCCAATCCAAAAAAGGAAACAAAGTCTGGCGTGAGATACTGCAGGACCATTGGTAGAATCATACTTGTTTCGGTTTCCGTCAACGGATATGGCCCGTGATAACCTGTTTCGTTCCAAGCTGTAACATATCGTTAACATGTTCCTCCGTAGTTTGTCTCCGTCAATGAAAGCCAATTTAACATGATTAACTAAAAGAATTGTAATAGGAAATTGTGAAGGTGAATATTGACCCGTAGAGCATCTCACCTCCACTCTAAGGACGCTTTCACGCTCTCTCTACTTTTCATAACGTCCTACAGATATCATCTTAAAATAAAGGTGGAAAGTGGAGCATCACCGTCGATCATGATGCTTCTACTCCAAGCTACATTTTGCTTCTAGAAAGTACGTATTTATTTGACTTGTTTGTTTAGACAAAAATCTTTATATTTTTTTATCGTATACCTATTTTTAATATTTCTATATAGATAATACTTGTTGTAATTTTCAGGAATATGAAAGACAATTAAGTTGTACCTATACATTCGAAGAATTAGAAAGTTTTTAATGATAATAATTGGAAAAAGAGAGAAAGAGAGAAGAGAGCGCTGTGCTGCACGCTCTAACGAATCATTATAATTTCTCACGTGCCGATGATCTCTACTGTGTGAAAAAATAACATCGTGGACACGTTGCATTTGTACCGAAGAACTGAGAAAGTCCCAGCTGTCGCCATAAAAATATGATTTCGCTTTGTCATCGAGCGAAATTTAACATCTGACGCTAAAACTCTTCGGACATTGCCGGACGTAAACGTAGCTTTGAAAAAACATAAGCCTAACTGGCAAGAAAGATTAAAAGGCTACCTATTTCTCAAATATGATTATCTATATTTAGACTTAAAAATGGTCATTAGAAATATGATAGACAATGAAATTCGTCGTTGAAAACAGTAATCAATAATAACAAATTGTCAGTACCCTCCACTAGCTATTCTCGTTTTTAGACCGTAATGGAGTCTCGGATAACAATATACAGGGTGTCGAATTAGTTCCAGTACGTTGTCGTGTTTCATGTTAGTGGTCGAGTCGCATTACCACCCTCGCCTTTCGTAAGATAGAAAGAGAGAGAGAGATAACACATGACAAAGTCCCACGGTATTGTACACGTTTCGAATGCTCCAAACTCACCCCTAGTCTAGTCACCCTATTCTCATCCCCCCTTTTGTCCGCGAACCTTATAAATACCGGCAGTGCTGGGTGCTGTGGTAACAAATGTCAAGTAGGCTACGAACGTTGGGTGATGAGTATACCAGGTCTAATTCGATCCCCCTTAGATAGAGAGGGTGGAATCTTCAAAATGTTATACTTCTCCCTTACATCTGACGATACTCGAAATAAGGGAGAAAAAGAGCCAATATTCGTTGTCATTGTTGTATTTTAATTATTGTGTCTATCTTTATATTTTTTAAACGAAATTATTTTCGATGTCATTGATATAAAGATCGACTAACATGGGAAGATGTGTTATAGAGACTTCGATAGAAAACATTTACAAATGTTGATACTCACGTGTTGCTTTGGCGATTGCTCCGATCAGAACGGGAGGAATAGCCATGAGTATGCATCCTACAGCTGCAACGTAACTCAACAATTGCGCTCTTCCTGCAGATTTTGACGAAAGTACTCGCTGGAAATAAACTTGCCAAGGTATGCCGCCAAATATCAGAAGTAACCCATAATCTACGTAATAAAAGTACTCCTCGGGTTTGATCTCGCCGATCCAGTCGACATCCATGGAACTAAGTGACTCTACCTTTGGATTAGCCCAAGCAAATGGGATGCACATCCACTTTAACATGAGAATAATATATTTCTTTTTTTAGTTTCTTCTTTTCTCTTTTTCGATCGTACTTTAAATATTGTTTTCCATTAATGATATTCATCTTAATGTTTTAGAATCAAAGATAACGTGGTGTATGTCTCTACTTAAAAGGATTTCTCAACGAAAGGATACGCTCTCTCCCCTTCGAGAAGAGTATTCTTTAGGATGTTGTAACGAACGGCCCATCAAAGAAGGAGAGAGAAAAAGAGAGAAAGATATCTGATTTTATCTCGATTAATTATGGTTAATGGATGGTCACGAAAGAAGACATCTTTGCATTTGAATGGAGCCCATTTTTTCGATGATTATCTATTTATCTCTTGATATTCTTATTATATTTAAAGAACGTTTAGAAACTCGAGAATCATCCTACTTTGATTAATGAATATACACGCATGGAAAACAAAAATAGAATTAATTCTAACACGGAAATAGATGTCCTTCGATTCTAGGACTGATCGAAAGCCACGACTTAATCTTTTCAACGGTTACGCAAGTAAGAACAGAAAGAACATTGTTTTTAGGATTTACTAAGACACTCTGGAAATGATAATCGAAAGGATATATGTATCCCAGGCGTGAGAAACGTCGAATAGACCTAGAGCTCTTGATATAAGTAGGTCACCACCTACGCAAACACCTATACTTGGGCAACCTACACTCATAGAATTGACAAATACTTGGTACAGGTGACGAGCTTGGGTACTATCGATCCATTCAAAAAAGGGTAGTTCGCTATTTCTCTTTACTCCGTACTAATTAAAAAACTCGTATTTGATTTTAAATAAATTTTTTAGCCATCGAGATTTACTTACCAGTCCGATGAAAATGCAGAAAAGTTGGATGACGTCGGTATAAGCGACGGAGTAGAGGCCGCCGAATAGAGTGTAAAAAACTGCAATGCAGGCGCTTAAAATGATGGATGCACCCTGGTCCATATCGATAATGACAGCTAATGTGGCACCCAAAGCAGCTAGAATACCAGCTGCCCAGAATACCTCACCGCATAGAGCAGGAAGAAATAGAAGACCACCCATTCGTTTCCCGAATGCATCTTGAAGCGGATCTAGCATCGTAATGTACCCTTGTTGTCGCATCTTGTTTGCAAAGAATATGCCACCTGTCGTCATAAATCATTTCATCTTTGATCGAAGAAGATTTAATTCATTGTGTGATCATTCACAGTAGCAACGTGGCTTATAGATGATTTTTTAAAGATCGATAAAAAAGGATATTGATAGCAAAATTTGAAGACGGAAGATAAGAAAGAAAGAAAGAGAGGAGGAGAGAGAGAGAGAGAGAGAGAGAGAGAGAGAGAATGTGAAAAGAATTTTTAACTTATTCTAAAACGTATACATATAGACTCAACGCAGTGTAAAGAAAGTAAAATACTGTCCAAGTTCAAACTCACTGAATCTCACTCACCAAAAATAAGGCTTAGAGCGTATCCGAATGGTGCCTGACACCAGACCAGACCTTTCGTGTAAATCGCCTCGGCTGTACCGTTGATGTATCCTCCTCCTACCCATGTTGCTGTCATTGTAAAGATTCCGACAAACAAGCCGATCGAACGGCCAGCTAACATGACCTCCTCCTCGGAATCATTACCAGATTCTTTCTTTCTTGCTGCCCATATACCAACGCCAAGGATCAACGCGTAAAAGAGTATGATCGAAATCAGGCCAGCGATGTTAATCATCTTTGGAGAGTACGGTTCTAGTGGTGTGTGTTCAAATTGACGAAAACTGTGGTCCCAGGGACTTGGTGACCGATCCAATGTGGAAACGTTTGGATAGCTATTTGAGTAAAAAATTTATCTGAAATCTAGTTTGATCTCTAGTTTCCCTAATTTGGATAGAATTGGTTTTACTATTTTCTTCGTTTTTTGTCATTAAAAGCGTTTGTAAAAAAAAAAAAAAAAATGAAAATGAAGCATGTTTGAAATCAATTTGGACATTAAATCCGACTAGGGTCAAAGTTCCTAAAAAGGGATTTCAAAACCAGCATGGGTATACTACGCTTTGCTTTTCCATCGAATTAAACACTTCGCGTATTAGATGTACCTACTTAAATTCAACGCGTGTATTTAACCGTAAATATTATGTTTTAGTCCGCAGACAATCCGAAATCGCTCCGTTGGGTTAACCTTCTGATCCAATTAGTCTCGCTCTACTCATCGTCGGAAAGGTTCGCACATATGGGAATGGAGAGTGGATAGACCTTTGGAGAACTGATAAAAAGATCAAGACCTTAAGGATAGTTCGAGGATCTCATAGGATCAATCAATGAATTTTATTCGTTTCCGTCGCTAAGATAAGTATGATCGTATTGTATAAATCTGAATCGTATTGTATAAATCTGAACGTAAAACAGATCATATATTTCAGATGATGAAGAAAAAATGATCTGGATGAAGGAATATAGTATGTTCGTTTTAGGGATGTATTTTTCAATTGTTAAAATATAATTATGATTGCATTGCATCAATTTTGATAAACAAATCACAAATACTCGTGCATAAACAAATCTTATCTTTCAAGCGATGGATGATGAATGATCTCGATTAAGAATGTTCCGATCAACTTGATATTTTTTTTTCAAGAAGTTTAGAAAGTAAAAAAAAAAGAGAAGTAAAAGGTAAAAGAAGGAAGAACAGAGTTATAGATCAGTACCTCTGAAAACTTCGTGGAGTACAATCACGCAGCAAGGGGGGACAGCCTCAAACGGGCACCGGTGGCACGTCTCGTTGACGGTTCTTCGAAAAAGTTGGTGAATTGGGGTTTGAGAGCCAGTCACTCCAACGGAGCGAGGTTTTTTGGGAAGGGCTATTCCTTGTCTTATACGCGAGACCGCCCATGGGCACTGATGGCCATCGATTTTTCCTCGATTCACGAAGAAGTCCGCTACTTCTTTGCGAGACTTAGTTTTGGTACCGCCGCCAATTACGTTCGATCGGTACAACAGCACTTTGTCTGAAAATCAACCCTTTACTCTTCTTCAAACATTTTCAACCTATTCCTTCCTTCTATTACATTGCACGCACCAAACATTTGAAATGAAACACGATCCTTTCATAAAACAAGAAGGCGAGTCTCTAACAAAGCTAATGGAAATTAAAAAAAAAAAAGGCTCGAACAACGAAGATTACACCACAAATCCAAAAGATCAAACTAATTCAATGGTACTTACCAGCTCTACTGACGAACGTTCTTCTAACGATCACTACTCTGCTACCAAGGATCTCAACACTGTCTTTTCGTTATACTTATCAAACACTTGTCTCGACTGATTTTGATTTAATTTTGATATTAAACAAAAAGGAAGAAAGAGAAAGAACGGTCGACGGCAGGTGCGTGTTCCTCCCTCGTTCTGCTAGTCGCCGTCCTCGTCGTCGGTGGTGGCAAAGCGACGTCCCTGACTGTACTGGAGGCTACTCCGCACTGAACGGTCGGTGTCTCTCTGCCAGTCGAGAACTGATGTAGGGACGGTTCCACTGATATTGATTTGCTCCTGTGACGTCATCTACCTACATTTTGCCAGGGGTAGAGGGTAGGAAAGGCGCGCGCTACTGGATCTCTCTTTCTCTCTCTCGCTCTCGTTCTTTTTCTCTCTCCCTCTTTCGGACGAGCCAACGCTAGCCCTACCACCAAAGCCAACTGGAGGCGTGGACTGAGTGAAAATTCACGAGTCTGCGCCCGGATGAACGAAACTTAGTTCCTCAGAAGGATCATCTCGTACCTAGGATCAACGTTTCCCGATACACCTGCTCTTTCTATCTTTAACTTTTGTTAAACTCTACACCCACGCTTATTCTTCCCTTATTCTTTTTAGCTACTTGATTATTAATTGTTACTTTTTGGGATCTCAAATGTTCTTAACATTTGATAAATGTTCTCCAATACACTAATTCGACTATATTTTCTCATTCGAGAATTCGATGATACCTCGGATATCTTGATATCATGGACAAACCTCGATAGCTAGCCATTGACAATGCTGACGTCAGAAACATCGAAGGCTGAACAAAAACGAGAAAATCTATTAACGGCTAACAAACGATAATTGGCGCTGTAAAATACCTTTCGTTATAGGTCAATTAAGAATATATCTGTCGGTATTTAACTTCATATTGATATAAACGGGTTAATTTGTTTTTGAAATATTTTTTAAATCAAATTTAACAAATAACTGAAGAAAAACGAGAAAATCTATTAACGGCTAACAAACGATAATTGGCGCTGTAAAATACCTTTCGTTATAGGTCAATTAAGAATATATGTATCGGTATTTAAATTCATATTAATATAAACGGGTTAATTTGTTTTTTTGAAATATTTTTTAAATCAAATTTAACAAATAACATTTTTATTCTGACAGCGATCATATTTGTTAATTATGTATCTATTAAAATGAATATAATAATTAAATTTTGTGTAAAAAATACCCTTCTTTTTCTCTTTTTCTCTCTCTTTCTCTCTTCCTCTATCTCTTCAGAAAATAATCGATACCACTTGACCCACTGTATTCAATTTACAAACCCCTATATTCATTCCCTTTCGCAATATTTTTTTTTAATTATATTTTAGATTAACGTTCGCGGAATAAAATTCTCAAGTGTTTATAGCTTCGTAAACGCATACCAAACATTTTTGAATATTTATTCGGAATTTGTTCTTAATTAAAAGGGAAGCAACGAGTTAATATGAATTTAAACGTAGGAGGAAATATGCCAAAAATGTGGAAATAAATTATAATGCCCCGTATTCGCTAATCAAATTTTGCTGCAAAATTTTGTTATATTTAACTTTTAATTTAATTTACGTAGATATTGTAACATTATTTCACGTATAACTATTTAACAATAATTAAGAGCTTAATATGGCGATGGTTGTTGCCAACACGGTACGCATTGGGCGTTCGCTGGTGTATCACATAGTCCAGTTTTCTGCGAAAAGTTAAAGAGAAAATCAATACATACCGGTAAGGTAAAAGTATGTTGATTTTTATACATAATACTGATAACGTTTGGAAGAAGAAATAAAATGTTAACGATAAGATATGATCGTTCACATATTTATGTTCTTTCAACAAGTTCCACGTTATCGATTGCATCGATCTAAGGGTTACACGACCCTGATGAATGTCACGTCAAGAAGTCAAGCAGTTACGCATTGCATGGTACCGGTGAATTGAAAATTGGCACGTGTCAGGTGAAGCACCGAGTCTTACAATAGACACGTGCACACACGGGAGCACTGTAACTGGATACGGTGAAAGCGAGTTCCAAGGGAGTTTTCAAGGGTGATCCGAGGTCGTGACTCTTTGCTCGAAGAGACTCGTCATGCCACGCGTAACGTCCTTGCTTGCAGTAGGGACAGTTGATTCTTTTTTCTTTTTATAGTATACGTAGTATGTATGAAACGAAATCACGATTACGTGAGTTCACGCGAGACACTTCTAACGAGAGAGAGGAGAGAGATCGCGTTGATAAAAATTGATTATTAGCATGTAACTAATGAAAATATTGTATTGATTGCAGGTCAAAAAACGAAGCTGATACTTTTTGATCAAATTAGGATATATAATTTACCTTGTTGAAGACTAAGTTATCCGGACAGGTTTCGATAGTTTCTTTTTCTCCACAAGAAATGTAAAGAAGGCAGTCCAAAGGATAGGGCAGATTTACAGTTTCAGAGTTTCTATTTACTGGACATAGTGGAGTCTGACATTGTTCCGAGAGATCTTCCTCGGGTATTCCTAATGGTGGACCAGCGTAGACCGTTACAGCGAATAAGAGGATGCATTGAAGGGCAAGTAGACGTTTCATTTTTCACCTTGTTGTTATATCTGTAGAAGATAAAAGGGAATTGAGATTAATAATGATGATTAAAATCAAATGTTTAGAATAATAATGATTTATCAGTAGTAGTGGAAGACCTACCTTTCGATAAAATTCAATGAAATTCTCTATTTTGAGAGCAATGCGGTTTATATAGATTGTTAAGTCGCATAATCGAAGGTAATCAAGGTATGACAAGATAATGATAAAAGATATCTCGTAACATTTTTATCACAATTACAATGTTATCCCTTGTCGATATCAATAACAATTAAATTTTATCTCTGATACGACAAATAAACCTTGAACGGTTAAATAAACAATTGTTCAGAAACTTAGGAATTAATAGAATTGTTCCCGATGACAAAACGATCATAATTGATCAAGGGATTCTTGTCTTAACAATTAGAAAGAAGGAATGATCTTTCTCGACGCAAGCATCGATAAATATAAAATTAGGTCAGGAAGCATGACCTCCATGTCTCTTCGGTTTGCATCTTTTGCACGAGCTCGAGGGTTCTCTCTTTCTCTTTTAGGCTTACCACTTAATTACCCTCACGATCTCTAAGCTTACAAGACGTGCTTCAGGCCTACCGAGCTTTCGTTGAGACATTCTTCGTATCTTCCTACACTCTGCTGCATCCTATCAGCTTTTCTTTCAAGGATAACGAGCCTCGAACTTGTCTAACTTTTTTTTTCTTTTTTCCCTTTTCTTCCATGTATTATAACTCTTTTCTATTATTCATAGCATTGATATTATCATTGTCAATTATTTTTCGATTAATGCTGATCTTTAATCAAATTCTCTTTTATATATATGTACATGTGCGCAATCACTCTTAAATCGCGCATCTTTTTTGCTTTAACATTTTTTTCTAACTTGAATATAGAAAGAAAATTATATTCCTGCACAGTTTCTCACATTCTCTATAGATATAGAAAAAGTATTCAAGCTGATAGGAAAATAGAATTTTGGAGCGTTCGTTTTGAGCATTCTAATTCAATACTTTCTCTCTAATCGCTCGAAAGTTATTCTTCAGGAGTTTAATACATGCTAGAGAATACAAAGTGTGTCCTATCCAAGATTTTAGAAATAAACTAATGATCACTAGCTGGGTATATTTTATATTTCTTTCTATGATTTTTATTTATTTTTAAAAATCGATCAATATCTGCTATGTCCGCTATCAACGCACAAATCGTCGATAGTTCATTGATTAGAGATTAAGAGATAATTACTGTTCTTCAACTTCCTTTCAAATCTTTTTCATTTTTTGTTCTTTTTTTATTTTTTAAATAGATAGGATATCATTAATTTTTATAATTTACCTTTTTTATCGAAATGGCAAAGTGTTGTTATCTAACGGTAAAAATATTTCAGTGGACTGGGTTGATATTATGGCGTTCCTATATTACCGACATTACCGATGGTTAAAATAGAATTCTTCATGATCTGCGCAAGGTTAGTAGTCAGAAAATGATTTTTAGTCAGATGTCGACACTATCTTTATTTACGAGTATATATTTTATGTATTCAATTAGATTTAATTATAAATAATAAACGTATTATATTTTGTTTTAGGAATATCGCTAACTTTGAGAAATGTTTAAATGAAACGATGTCATATTATATGATGTGTAAATATATATATATATATATATGTACGTATATGTATATGACATATAATATGTATATGGATATACACGCACGTGTATGTGCCTGCATGTGTATCTAATTACCTCTGATTGTGCTCGGACAAGGAGAAGAAGAATATTACTGAATATAAAGCCTAAAATCTTGGTCTCTTATACCTTTGAAAAAAATTAAAAAAAAAGACCTTTGGAACTCTCATTTAATTGTATAGATTTACTTAAGCATATTGAGCAATGATGAAGTTAATATGGATTTAGAAAAAAAAAATGGCAAAGAATGGTGGCTGGTTAGACGAGTTTTGTAATCCACTTGATAGGAGAAGAACAAAACGAGTTTTGGAGGAAGTCGAAACGAAGATACCCCATCTTATCCGTATAAATACTCGAACAATAGAACCTTTCTGGCTTTCTTAACAGCTTCAAAATGTCATAGTTAAACTACATATATAATACGATATTTGAACACTACAATTTTTTCTTTTTTATTGAGATGCTTATAAAAGCTGTAAGAGACAAATATTAGACAAAAAATATTTAAAATGGTAAAGCTGATTTATTTTCTTTTAACAAACGTAGAGCTCGTAAAAATGCACGATAATCAAATTCAAGATGACCAGCTCTATCGATAGAAAAACATTTGTAAAGGACATCAAATCCTTTGCTGTTTATCAACTCTAACATTCTTCTGATGGACAAAGCCCGCATCAGACAATTCTTCGATACCGTACCTACATTTTCTTTATCGAAATCCTACAAATTATCGATAAATAAGAGATTAATGATCGTTGAAACCTCTTGTTCATTTTTGTATGAATAAACCCATCAAACTCACTACAAAGAGTTCCTCCAAATTGGGTTGTCGAACAACACATAATTTATCCATCACCTGACTTAATATATGTCGTTCTTCGAAATTAAGGAATGTCCTGCTGCTAGCTTCTGAAGGAATATGTTGTATAGGTACAAGCAAAGGTGCTCGTTCTAAACTACCAATAGTTACTGCTTCCTCGACACATTCAGCAAACCTGGCGTAATCAACGAAACCTGGCCTGCGAAAAAGAAAAAAAAAAAAAGAAAGAAAGAAAAGAAAAAAGTTATGTTTTGTAGAAAAAGATTTCTATCTTTCTATAGAATAATAGTACTTCATAGGGGACTTGAAGATCTTGACGATAGTATCGACCTCAGTGGTGCTCAAATTACAACGAAGTTGATCCAAGCCACGAGTAAAATCCGTCGTACTTACAGACAATTCATTATGTGTGTCATATTGCTTAAGAAATTCGGATACCTAATTGACGACAAAAATAAAAAGAGGGAATCACATTGAAAGTGTCAAGAATAAAAACCAAGATATTTTTTCATGATTTACCTTGATTCTCTCGCGTACAACCTTGGCCTTAATCTTGGCCAATACAAGGACGATGTTTGTTTCATCTTCGGTGCTAGGTGGGAATTTAGCCTCAGCGTTAACTCTTTTCTTTTCTTCCAGCATTCGATCATAAAGAGGTGCTACTATAGGTTTAGCTTCTAATTCCTTTAAAAATCGGTAATAATCGAAACCGAGATCGTCGTTGTATCTTCGTTCAAGGGCATATTCTTCTTCGGACGATAGAAGTATAGTCGCGGTTATTAGAACTTGTCTCATTTGTGCACGAGTTACGTGACCACAATTATTCCTAACGAATAAAATATAATAATGAATAATCGTTATAGATCGAATAATAAGATTCAAGGCCACTTACTTATCATAATTTTTAAAAAATTGTTTCAAAAGAATTCGCCGTTCTTCGACTCTATGTCGAACCTTCTGCAACGTATCTTCGCATAATTCTCTTATGCTTTTCTTTTCACATTGCCAATCAGTGGCACCTCTTTTACCAAGTTCCTCTATTTCTTTCGGTGGTGAAACTACTTTCAAATTCGGCAATTTCTCTAATTCCTTAACAGTGAACACTTCGAAGAAGATCTTACGTTAAAATCGAATGAACAAGATATTCTAGTTGTAGTATCTAATCTAAAGGTACCTTGATTTATATCATCCTCGAATGTCCTCCAGCAAACACGATCAAGATCGTTAGGATCTTTGTAAAGAGTGATCAAAGCATGGATATCTGTTTCAGCAATGTAAAGACGTCCTAAAGAAGACACTTGAAGAGCATCTAATCCTCTTCTAAACTGTGATACCGTTACTCTGCCATCATTCAAAGGATCAAAATCCTAGAAATGATTTTATTTCATTATCTCTTTCTTAGAATAGGATCTTTTTAAAGGAGTTAACGATTGCAACCTTGAAGAACTCTGAAATACGAATTCGAAGCTCAAAAATGTGTCTCTGAATTCGATGAATAACTTCCATTAAGGACATCTGTTCTTTCTGTAACTTCATCACAGGATGAAAGGCTATTTGTTTTCCGAAGACTCGAGCTGGATCAACTCTACCAATTTCTGGCCTTGGAAGTTTCGGCAATTCTGCGGTAATCACTCGGCCAGGAAATTGATCAAGTAATTTCTATTAAATCGATAGAATTCAATCATTTCCTCACAGTATTATAATTATGTAAATATATGGAGAAAAAAAAATTCATTTCGTTAATTTGTATTAGCTAGGCGATAATACTATTTGTAATTAACGTTAATTCGTTTATTTTTTGTAGATTTGAAAAACTCTTATTACTCCAGCAAGATCTAGCATTCCATGTTTCTCCATGTATTCTTGTGCCTCGTCGATGGCCTTTACGAAGGCTACATAATTTATGGTGTAGGCATCTTTCGCAAATCTTTTCACCAATAAACAGAATTCTTCCGAACCGAGAACAATGCCGAGAAATTTGAGTACTCGACCAAAGTGAGCGTAGGTAACGGTACCGACATTCTTTGCTATCTAGGAAGATATTGAAAGATCGTATAGATCATGTTCGTATGTAGATATTTAATAAATTATTATTATTTTTCTTTTCTTTTTTTGACGAAACGTACTAATTCGTAATCTTGGAAATAGGGCCTCAAGACGAGTTTACGCTTGTTTATCTGAACAGCGATATGAGTGATTATCAAACATAATTTTCGAAGTTCGGTAGCACTCAAGACGTTTACATGAAGTGGATCTTCCCATTCTAATCCAGTTACGAGTGGCTTGTTCTTACTAAAATCAGGAACTGCAAACGATTTTTCTTTACGTTTCTACGAATGTGCTTTCTTTCTGACGTTAAAATTTTGGAGAAAATTCAAAATTCTCCAGGTAGATAAAATTAATTCTTTCGTTTCAGGTAGAGAAAGATTACAATAGAACCCTTAGGGAAAATCCGTTGTCACTTTTACAACCTACTTACGATAAATCTTCACTTAAAGGGGATGTACTATTGGATTTTGAAGAATTTTGAAATCATTTCTTGTAGAAAGTAACTGTTTATAATATTTATGAAACTAAATATACGATAAAGTATCTTTTTGAAAAAAAAAGTCAGTCAGTCAATTCAGGCACTTTTTTAAAAGAATTTTATTACTTTTCAGACCGAGAATTCTCTTCGATCGTGATCTCACGACACATCTGTAAAAAATTGTTCGTCATACCACTGTCATGAATGACCTCGCAAAATTGCCTGTAAAGAATCCGTCCATCTTGAACACGAAAATAATCAGCAAGATCACATATTTCCTTATCAGATAAGCCGATAGTTTCCTTCAGTGGTCCGTTCAAAACTGATACAAATTTAGTTTCTGCGAAAGAACGATTTGCAAGATTGTTTAATCTAATCCTCTTAAGAAGGAAATTTTTGAGAAATTACTTTTCTACCTGAGATCAAGCTGTTATTGTCAGGATCTAGAGGTTTATAATGATCCCAAAGACTAAGACCCAAACGAAATATTGCAGCACGTATTTTATTACAAGTACGCCAGACATCCTGTAGTTTGAGGACCTACGGATATACATGCATAGTATTATGGTTAGCGAGTGAAACGTGCGAGCACAGAATGTGGTATAGACCTAAGTTTCTCTCTCTCTCTCTCTCTCTCTCTCTCTCTCTCTCTCTCTCTCTCTCTCTCTCTCTCTCTCTTTCTCTCTCCCCTCTTCATTTTCACCGACATCCTATTTTAGGAATATACAAGGGAGACTAACCCACCTTCTGTTCCTCAGGCATTTCGACGGCCTCGGCCTTTTCCTTTTACACGTTAAAATTTTCCTATGAAACTGTATAAACAATTTATTGAACTAATTTGAATCGATACATTGAGACGTTGGTAAACAAAAGCTAATCGGTCAGTAAGTATATCGAAGCAAGTATCGATTAACTTCCAATGATTTGATGATGATCACACAGTCTGTATTTCATGAAATTATTTATTATTTACAAGAATGAAAATTCATACTTATTAATTCAAAAATATATGTATCATTTTGTAATGAAAAGAAGAAAGAGGAAAAGCAGCGTTTACATACCGATGATAAAAATATAGACACGTAGATTACAAAGTAACGTGTCATCTAATACGATACCAGCGCTATCATCTGGAAAAGAAATGTTCCACTCATTATATATATATATATATATATATATATATATATATATTTATATTAAGTTTTACATTCGAACGTCGAATATGTATTCCAATCTTTGACATAAGCCTATAAGAAATATCATTTAATAATACAAATTTTGATTCGTTGATCTTCCATGTGATGTTAATCAAGTAACGAAATCATATTGGTGTGAGAGCCGCGTAAACGCGGTCCGATCCATTGATAAATATAATATATTTTATTGATTTCTTCGTAGAGCCACGCGCGCTTGGAATTGTGGGAAGCAAAAACTAGGCAAAGGAGCGGGATCTCATATGGATTTTGATTGGTCGCTTCGCGATGCTTGCCGCCAATCTCAGCCAATGTTGGTACTCTTCCCTACGCGACTCTACACCGAAGCCGATTCATCCCAGGGACATGCCGCCACATCCGCCGCCCGTCTCTCTTCCGTTTCAGAATTTCTCACATTGATCGAAATTTCAGGAACGTACTAATGAGTATATATTAGGTGTTTTACTTAAAATGTCACAAGACTTCATTAAATCGTAATATTTTTTCTCTTGCGTTACTCCGATCGTTCTCGTCAATCTTAATTTTTTATTACATAGAAATAATTGATCATTTCAATGCCTTTTATATTCAATTAACAAGGTATATACATAAAAATGTGTAATTGAGGTCGACTGTGTTTATTCTTTTTTAAATAATTTATTAATACAGACTTGTTTGATATAATAACATAATTTCATTGTAGTATTTTGTCACAATAGATATAAGAAGTACAGTATACATAGTTATTAGAATCGATATCGATCGATAACAATTTGTTTTCTTAGCCGGCATGGATCTATTATTTACCGGTGATCCAATGGGGGCATAGATACGCTCGAAGACGGCACTGAGACGGAGCCACGCGATTGGCTGACCGCCTTGGCGGAGAAGTAGTGGGGCTCCCGTGATGCATTGCGCAGAAGCTTCGAAGCCGTACAGAGTTACGAGCTACTCTCCCTTCTCCTCTCGGCAGCCGAGCTGTTCGGACGTGAAAAGTGTTTGTTGCTCGTGCGGTGTACGTAAACGTTTTAGTCGGAACACACTTATTTTTTTTCCCTTTTTAAGACGTGTTCCTCAAGTGTTAATTTATCTTTCTATCTATTTTCTTTTGGTAAGACACGTAAATCAATCGCGTATAACTATGGCTGATCAGGAGAACAACGACTTCAGCGAAGATATCGCTGATCAGAACTTTGAGCAGAACGGCGAGGCGGAGAATGGTGGCGGCGGGGACGCCGCTGAAAACAACCAGGAGTCCCAAGAGGACAGGTAACTTTTTCTCAATCTCCGTTGTGTCCCAGATTGCTTTCCAGCTTGGATGGCGAACGCGTAATAACGTTTCATTCTGACGCACGTAATTTAACTTTTTATCCGCGCGGAGAAATATATATTTTTTTTCTTTACATTTTGTGCGTCGTGATATATATATATATATGTACATATACATCGTATGTATGTATATATATTTTTTTATATAGCTGTAGATATATAGATTATCTAGTTCCGTGTCGAGTAGCTTTCATTTGGTACGATCGCGTATGACAAAATGGCGGACGCGGGAGCTTTCCCCTTTACGGTAACAAAAAAGAAAAAGTAATCCAACGACATCAGACGGAAAATGAGTGTTTGCATTTTTTACAATTGTACTACCAGCGTGACGTTACTATGATAAAACATTGGGTAACTTTCTTTTTTTCGAACGCGTTGCAAGTACTTTGATATATATATGGTGATTCAGAAAGAAAACAAGTGGAGATGCCGGCCGTAGGTTTTCAGAGGGACGCGCCCACGCATTGTTCGTTCGTCGCATGAAGGAGGCATATAAAATGGCGGGCTTTGGATTATACTGATGTATATACATATGCATCAAGTTTTTTTATCGCGTGTTCAACATGCTTGGGCATATCCTTCGTGTATTTTATTACGTTTTACGTTACGTTTCATTCCAATAAAAATTTCTTCTTTCTTTCTTTTTTTTTTTTTTTTTTTTTTATATATTTTTACTTTTTTACAATAGTCAATTTACATTCGTGCTATCGATTCGAAAGTAATATATATATATATATATAAAATGTGTGTATATATATAATTATTATCGATGCAAGAGAGTAAGTGTAACGAATCAAATATCAATTTTTTTCTTATTTACGAAAAAATATATTAAGAATGTTATTTTTTCCTGTAAAATATCTTTGAGAAATACTTAATTTAAAGGATTGTGTATATCATAAGAATTTGTCTCAGTTAGCTACGTAGCACCTCTTTGACTTTACCCTTTTTCAGCGTAACGAGAACTCAAGCTGGATGATTTATTCACCGGATTCGGCGAAATTAGTCTGATATGTATCGATTTTATCGGACTCGTTCTATGTAAATACTACTTTGTGTTCTTACTTTTTATGCCGTTACTTTTGCTCCTTACATTGCCACAGCATTTTGGACTCTTGATACTAAGGAATTGACTTCTTTTTTTCTTTTTTTTTTTTCTTTCTTTCTTTCTTTCTTTTGTCATCCTTACAGCCTTGGATTATCACAAACTCTTACTCATAGTTTGGGGTATGTTTTTTGAAAATGGGTAAGCATTATTAGATTAAACGTAGAGGTATATAAAATTTTTTTGGGAAAGCGAATGTAACCTACAAATTTTAGGTAGTATCCTTATGCTGTGCTTATCGCGTAGATTTTCCTTGAAATGGCATAAATATTTGAAAATACTTTAGAAAATCTCCTAGTTTATAAATTTGGAGGTGTACTTTCTCTTATCCATGTGATAGGTGTTCAGGAATGTAAACGTAATGTAGAACGTAACAAAAATCAATGACTGAAGGCCGTCACTCCACTGTTTTTAACACATCAATTTTAAAGTCCAAATAAAATAATGCATGATATTTATTGAGAAAATAAGATAAGGTAAATATATGCGTAATCATGATAAGTGCTAGTTGTAACTTTTTATTGTGCTGTTGTTGCGAGGTATAAGTTTATTTGAAATTTTATAACTTTGTGTAAACTCCTTATTTCTGCTCCTACCTATTTAATTAATTCTATTCTAGTTCTGTAATTAATAAAGAAAAGTTGTGATTCTATTATTGATCAAGTTTGTATACGAGTAACGCAAATAATGATTATAATGTTTTTATAGAGTGTAAACTTTCAAATCCGTTTTTGGACAGCCGAGAATCTTCCTCATACATTCATTGCAGCCGAATTCTGGTTAGTCAATTGTTCACGATTGACAATAATGTACGCTTACCTGGGATCTGTGAACTGAACCGTGAAGCCTTATGAATGACTTCTGAGTCTGAATTTTATGAGAAGTCAACGTCAAGTTCAAGTCCGTCATGTTTCGTCACTACACAAGCACTGGAAGTCGAGTCAATTGCGTCAGATCAATAAGTCTCGCACAGACACACACTTGCCTGCTGGGTCACGCGTAGAGTAATTTCTGATACGATGTCAATGCTGTTTGGGCGTGATCAAAGCACAGAGTCACTAGGGCCAATGCGAAAACCTCCGATAGGTCGGAATGCCATTAACTCAGTTTATGTGGCTTGGTCTGCAGGTGGCAAACGACCCAGTGCGATTATGGCGGGCGGCTCGCAACCGGCTAACCGTGACCCGACCAACAACTGATAAGCGGCGAGTGACTGGTGCCCACGGTATTTATCACCAGCCCTAGATGATATATGAAAGATCAATATCTAAGTACAGACAACTACCACCAAACTGCCAGAAAAATGAAATCATATTGCAGCTCGTAATTTGAATATGTAGAAAGGACGAAAAGTATATCAGGACTTGAAACAATAATAATATTTTGCCGATGACTAAACAAAGAAACAAATATATACATTATCATATACATATATTTATATATTAAATAAATGTTCAGTATCATGTGCATATAAGTTTAACTAAAAAAAAAAAAAAAAGAAAAAAAAAGAAAAAAAAAGTATATGAAGAAGTGACCAGCATTAACTTGTAATATGAAAACAATTTTTTTAGCTTTTTAATAGAGTTGCAGTCTATCTACCATATGCCAATTCTTTGGGCCAATCAGCAGTCAGAGTTCAACTTGGAAAAGTTAAATCTTGTTTCCTTTAGGAGCAGCTGTATCTCAACTGGAGTTGTAACTGTAGCTTGGGTTCGCAAGAACGTCATGAAAAGTATTTTGATCTCTAAATACGTTAATTTCCATATTCATACTTTTTTCCAAGTTTTCCCTTCAATTCTTTTTTTTTTTTTGTTCTTGAAGCATATACTTGTTTGAAGTTCAGATTATGATTTTTATGGTGTACAGAGCTGTCATCACATGGTTGGTTGTCACAACTTTTGTTTCACGTACTGAGGATATAAATGCACATTTATTTCATACATATGGTAATATAAAAAAAAAAAGTTGCAATGAATTATAATTCATTTATTTTAGGAGTGGTATGAACATTTTATTACTATTATTCTTGTCTTGAAACTATTACTGATATTTTTGTTCATACAAAAATTATATTTTTTCCAAATCTCTCATGGCAGGCAGTATAATAAAGTTGGTCACTTGAATTAACTTCAACTTAAGTTTGTGATTGAATATACATACACGTAATTATATAAACATATAATTATGAAGCATTTAATAAATTACTTGCATCCGCTAAATAAAGTTCCTCGCCAAAACTTGAGAGCTTATCCAGAACCCCTTTTCCAAATGACAAATGGTCTTTTACGTTTCTTGTGTATTATCAATATTAAATTTTAATATTTTAACAAATGATTCTAATTTTTCCAGGGGTCAAGTCAAACTCCTTTTTGAAATATATATAAATGGATACAGTTCGTAACAAAATTAAAATTTTTGCTTCGCCCTTAATCCTTAATATTTATATAAAAGATCTTTTAAACTTTTAGTAAAATATACTCATTCCATTGCTTTACAGGTCGGCCGGAGGTAACCAGGATTCTCTGAACGATAGGTACATTCAATTTTTTATTATTTTCTTTTTTATCTTTTTTTTTCCTTGCCCTTTTTGCTTATTTATTTATTTATTTATCTATTTATTTATTTCCAAAATGTAACATACTTTGAGTAAAAAAAATATGTATATTTAGTGCTAAAGTTACATATCCAGATGATAGCCAGCTATGATTGCTGCTTAATTCGAATAATAATTTATTTGGAAAGTAGGTCGAACATGATAATTTTAATTTCTTATTTATTTTTATCTTCAACAGGAAATTATTTGTCGGAGGTCTAAGCTGGGAAACAACAGATAGTGAGTATTCATTTTTTTATCGAATGGGACGTAAAAAAAACTTCGAAAGGAAAAAGTTGTGCTTTTTAAGCAATGATGCATACTTTTTTTTACCTTAGGACACCTTCAGATGACGATTGTCAGATGAGAAAACTTTATTTCTGAGCTTTAGCACATATACATTTTTATTTTAATATTAGTTGGAGAAGAGATAGGCTTTAGATCGATTGAACACAATTTTTTAATTGTATTTATTTTTCAGAGGAACTAAGAGATCATTTTGGTGCTTATGGTGATATTGAAAGCATCAATGTTAAAACAGATCCAAATACAGGACGATCACGCGGTTTTGCGTTTATTGTTTTTGCAAAAGCTGAATCGCTAGACAAGGTAATTAAGATACTTTCTAATATATATCATTTCATCATTGATAGTTCCAAGTTTGTAATAATTGGCTGATGAAATTTAAGTACCAGTTCTGCTACTGAGTGTGCATGACGACGATCTACTTCTGATGAAAACAAATAAATATATAAAATTTTATATACACATTGATACATTTTCTATAATCTAGAATTGGTATGTTTCATAGATTATTTCTGGTGATCACATTATTAATAATAAGAAAGTAGATCCGAAGAAAGCAAAAGCCAGGCATGGGAAGATATTTGTCGGTGGCCTTTCGACGGAACTTGCGGATGAGGATATTAAAAATTTCTTCTCACAGTTTGGAACTGTAAGTACAACGTTCTTGAATACAAACGAAACATTTGATCATCTGCAAATACCATCGGTGAAAATTATTCTAATTTTTTTTATAGATCGTAGACGTAGAGATGCCATTCGATAAGACAAAGAACCAGAGGAAAGGTTTCTGCTTCATTACTTTCGAATCAGAACAAGTAGTGAATGAACTTTTGAAGACACCTAAACAGACGATAAATGGCAAGGAGGTTGGTATAAGAAAAAAAAAAAAAGTCAATCACAAACTTGTATTATTAATGAAAAATTCTATATAATCTTGTGGGATAATTCAATCAATTCAGGTCGACGTAAAGAAAGCCACTCCAAAACCAGACGGAATGGGCGGAATGCGCGGCGGTGCTGGAGGTCGAGGTGGTAGAGGTGGTCGAGGAGGAAGAGGTCGTGGATTTGGCGGCCAAGGAGGTTGGGGTCAAGGTGGTTATGGTGGCGGATATGGCGGTGGATACGGTCAAGGAGGCTACGGAGGAGGCTACGATGGTTATGGAGGAGGCTATGACTATTACGGCGGTGGGTACGGCGGCTATGGTGGCTACGACTACAGTGGATACGGTAATTTTATTGACTATTACTAAAAAAATTCACGTGAGACACACGTGTTTGCTACTAGTGCTCTACTTGAACAAGAAAAAGTCAAAGTAAAAATTTTAAAAGAAAGAAAAAAAGAACAATCGTTACCGTCCCAGTGTATTCGGCAGACGATTACTATAGTAACTTATTTTAACATTTATCACTGAAATTACCTACAAAAATCAATTAATCAGGCTTTGCTAGAAAATAAGAATTTCTTTTGCGTGAGAATGAGAGAGAGAGAGAGAGAAAGAGAGCGAGAATGAAAATGAGAGTGAGAGAGAGAAAAAGAATAGGAGAAATAAAGAACAAAAAAATGTTCAACTACAAGTCACATTGATCGTTATGATTGGTTTGATGAGGCATGTCGTATATATAGTGCTTACAGTACTAATATTCAAAGCTGAACGTATGGAGATCGTCTGCCAACATAACAAATAATATATATATATATGTGTATATATATATGTGTACTACTATTTACTTTGTGGTACGCGATAAACGTATAGATATTGAGAAGTTTGGTATTATAGTATGTATCATACAAAAGATTATATACGATGTGTGATATTAATTATAGCTGATGCTGCAGGGTGAGTGCTGGTTTGCAGGCGGATCAGCGACTAATCTTTCAGTCTAAAGTCAAATATAACGTCGGTTGGTCGGTTAGTTGGTCGGTTAGTTGGTTGACTGATCGGTTGGTTGGTTGTTTTATTCAACTAGAAAGGATTACTGTATCTTTTTCTTATCATTATTAATATTATATAACACACGGGTATTAGACTTTTATCGCATAATCGTGCAAGTTCCTTCTTCTCGATTATATATATATATATGTGTGTGTCTGTATGTATATATATATATCTCGGTGATTGGTTCTTTGTTTACACCAGAACAGTGTGTGAACCAGCAGCTCAGGCGTGTAGGAAAAATACCATTTTTTCGGATTATGTTCCTCTACCTCTTTTTACGTGTAATACCGTAGTTTTTAAACAACAATAATATATATCACGACCCTATCGTGGCTTTAATTGATAAAACCTTTTAGTAATATACTTTGTGTATGTATGTTTATATATATACATACATATATATATATATATATATATATATATATATAAACACACATTATTTATGATGAATGTATACACACATATACAAATATATATGTATGAAATAATAATAATATACAGAGATCGTGAACATAATCCGAATACCTACTTCCAGAGGGTTGGCTGTTTATGAAGCTGTGACCAACTAAATTTAACGATTTACTAAGTTATATTCTTTGATGCCTTGTTAATATTAAACTAACACAAATATTACAAATAGACAATTATACACGTACATGTTACGTGCAAAAGATGCACACATACACATACACATAACACTTACATTTAACACACACGTGCGAATGGTTATAGTATTAACGATAAATTAAAGAAAATGACATATAATATATGTAACAGTGAATGTGTGAAGTCTATTTTTTAAACAAATCCGAATTCTTTCTTTTTTAAGATTCTCTCATTATGTTATTTAATGGGAAAAGATCAATAATATTGCACGATTAGAATTTATTATTTGCACATGGCACCGGGTCACGTTTTTTCTTTGTTTGTATTTTTTTTTTTTTTTTTATAATTAGCACTTTCTAATTTAAATAAAAAAGGAAAAAATAGAAGAAAATTTGTTATAGGTTTTTAACAAGTTTTCAAAAGCATGTTTTAATTGTTTTCGATGAGAGAGATTACTGAGTTCAAATTTTAATATAAATGAATTTGTGAATAAAAAATTTTAAAGATACGTAACATTTCATACGTTCACTGATTGATGTCAGTGAATCAGTGGAATATAGCTTTCTTTTCTCATCTATTTCGGTTTTCACGAGTATATATTATTATTGTTATTGTTGTTGTTGTTATTGTTGTTATTATTATTATTATTATTATTCTACAGACTCGCTGACTTCAAAGGCACGCAATCACTGTAACATAATTATATATGAACTAAAATTTGGAGAATATTAAAGCAAAAATGTACAGGACAATATGTCGTATGAAATGGTATATTGAACCTTCCGTTCCTGCTTTTAATCCTATATCGGCAAAAAATATATTTTTATATATATCTCATGCATGCTTCGACAATTCTTCTACGTTTTCATTCATCATAATTCATATCATCACTTTATCAACTATATTCATTAAGCATATCTCAATACGCTGATCATCAATTTTTCTATTATCTGTATTTGTCAATTGCATTTTTTTCTTTTCATTATTATGTCACGTAACTTGACTACTTTACTTTCGAAGAGAAATCAATTGAAAGTTACTTAAATTTATCTATCGTGCCCCCCCCCCCCTTAAAAAGTCCATTCGAATAATATTACTACTTTAATCGTACATTTCGGCCTTCATCAAACAAACAAACTAAAAGAATAGCCACAAAAATTGGATTATCTGTTCGATTATACACTCTTTCTTCCGCTCTCCTTCTCTTTCATATTACCCATCCATATATCCCTTTATTATCCTTAATGACAGTGGTGAACATATTTGGTAGTACAATTAAATTTCATTTCTGCAATTATCAGTTCGTGCATGCAACAACTTATCCATAGTTGTTCATAGACGATACATCTCTCACGATTCAAAATAGAAGAAAAAAAGAATAATGGATGAGAATAATTTGAAAACGTAAAACAACAGCCTCTCAGCACTTAGAACTTTGAAATGTGCAAACGAATAAACCCTTTGGAAGATGTGAAATAGTTTTTCAATAAACATAACACGAACTTAAGAATAAGATCTTTAGAAAACGATATTCATTTATTTATATATTATATACATATGCCCATAGTACAAATGAAATTTGTCTTGAAAAGAAAAAAGATTGACAAGTTTTTTATAATAATGTTTAACAAATTTCTGTTGAGCTGATTGTTTTATTGATTATATTTTGTTAATTAAGAGATGAAGGCTCATTAGCGAACGTAGACTTTATTGTAAAAAAAAAAAAAAAAAAAAAAAGGAAAAAGTTAAAACTAACGTGTTTTTTGCGCGTAATTACCATACTGATCCCATTGTCTCTTTATACCGTGTGTTCCATGAAACGCAGACGGCTATGGCTATGGCGGTGGTAGTTACGATGGTGGCTACAGTGGTGGGCGCGGTGGTGCACGCGGTAAAGGTACGCATTAGCGTTCCTTCTCTATTGTTTTGTATTTTCCCATGGCATATTTCATTTAAATATCATATTTTATTGGTATATATATTTTTTATATTTATTTATTTTGTTTATTTTCCATTTTTTTTTTTTTTGATTTTTTATTATTAGTATATATTCGCCATAATGAAAAAATATTTCCTTGTCATTTCATTTTCATTCAATCCCATATCTAATATTTTTTATGTTTAATTCATCGCTCATTCTGTATACTCCTTTTATTTGTTTATTTTGTTCTTTTTAGTGTTTTTTATATATATGCATATAATTCCACATTGAACGCATGTATATGTACGTATGAATGTGTAAGAAAAGTAGCACATTCTTATATTATCGATCATTTGAAACTTAAAGTATTGGTAATATTTAGTTTAAATTTCTTATTTTTTTTTTTTCACAATTATATGTTAATTGTAAAATCAAGTCTTGATGTATCTTAATAACTATGTTGCTTAAAAAAAAAAAAAGAACAAAATTGTCTCATTTATTCTATATTTGTGATATAACAATTGTGTTGGGAATACTAATCGATTAATATTGTTAATCATATCAGCTTTATAGATACAATTGCAACGTTCTCTCATCCTCGGTATCGAATGATTCACCTTGGGATGTATTATCACTAATATTTTATTAATTGTAATGCTTTTCAATATCCGTTCAACATATGCTTTCAAGGGGTTACTGTATTGTTACGATAAAACAAATGATGATTAATATTTTTAGTGTTTTATATGCAGACTTGTTTTCAAATGACTCGAGCGATTTCAATTGATCGATGTCAATGATTTGAAGTTTTTTTTACATGTTAATTTAACTTCTCTGCATAATAACTTAATAGAAAGTGTATGTATATGTAGAAAGTATGTATTTAATAATTGATCTTTCTAACAAATGAATAGAAATTAACCCTTTGGAAGTATTATACTAAAACAAAAATGATTCTCTGCTTATCATAATTACATCTACGTGCCCTTCGGTTTTATTTCATTTAATTTTCCTTAGCCTTAAACATTTCTGGTAGTGCGTGTTGTAAAAGTTTAGTTGAAATAAAATAAGTTGTCAAACTGTTGATATATATATATATGTGTGTGTGTGTGCGTATATGTATATATATATATATATCAATAGATGTTTAAATATAATTTTCAAGCATTTTATGCTGTTTGTTAGAAAAATATAAATAAATATTTCAGCTTACGGAAGACTCCAGAAATGTGTAGGACAAAGGAAGAATATGAAATGGAACACGCAGCCTGCAGCTTACTACCTTAGCCTGTAGCCTCTATATAGATTCTCTGTTATATCTTCATTATTTTACATTATTTTCTATTATAGAAGTGTGCGTGTGGTAGTCTATACGCCGAATCTTTTCTTTCATAGTCATTCTCTTTGTTGATAATTTTTATCTAAATACAGAAAGTTGGGGAGGAGTAGTTCATTAAGTAGGTTATTTGACTAACACGTCATGGGATTGTTTCAGGAGGCTCAGGCTATGGCGGCAAGCAGAGGGGAGGTCGCCAAAATCAAAGGCACCAACCCTATTAATGGAAATCCTTATTTGCGACCGCAATGTAATATTCATTGCAAACGCTGGTAAGTCAATTCATTCAAAATAATTCATAATGGACAATCAAATTATATATATCGTGATCTCATCCTTTGTTGAAATTATCCTGTACTATTTTTTGTTTTGTTCTGTTCTGTTCTGTTTTGTTTTGTTTTGGTTACTAAAAATTATTAAACATTAGAATTGAATCGACGATTGTGGAAGTGGTCTAAGTCATTCGAGTTATTAAAAAACAAGTTTTGTATCACACGCGCTGTACTTAACATTTTAAAATTATATAAAAGAATTACTTTTCGAGAATGAATGTATTTACTTTTTCTTTTTGTATTATAGTAGAACGAAATAATTTTTAAATAGTTCCAACACAAATGTAAAAATATCTCAAAATAAAAACTATATGGCTTATATTTTAAGTCACTTTCATAATTACGGATTCGGTCTCTTCATTTGTTAAAAACAAATTTATTAATTCAAAAAAAGTATTAATGACTTCGGATGATTAACTTCTTTGTTAATCGATTTGTCAAATGATTTTTTTTAATAATTGTTTTATTATTTATTTTTGTAATATTTGTGATAAGAGAGAAGGAAAAAGATTTATCATTAACAATTGTTTGTCCTTCTTTTTTAGGTTTCCCGCCCTACAAATTTCATCATAAATCGTCAAATCATCATCATTCCATTAATAAACAACCACGTCATCTACGACAAGAACAACAACGCAGACAACTGCCGCTAAACAAATTCAGTCATCAAGATTCACAATTAAAACAGTAAAATAGTTGATCATGTTGCGTTTAACAAAATAGCATTGTGGAAAATAGAGAGAAAACATTCGCGCGAACGTATGAAAAGAAAGAATGAAAAGAAACAAAAGAAAAATAATGTATATACATATACACATGTATATATTTCTTTAAATGCGTATATGTATTTACATAGTTTGCTTCCATCTCTCGTTTACCCCTTTGTACAATATAGTCCAAACTCTTTTATTATATATTATAGTTTAAAGACTATTCTCTCATTAACTCTCATTGATTTATCTCCATTTTTTATTTATCTTAAAATTTCTACAATTAATTAATAGCATTAATGTCTCATATAAATATATTATATATATATATATTCAGTGTTGTAAGGCGTGTGTGTGTGAGATCGTATATCATATTTACGTTTAAAAAAAAAGAAAAAAAAACGAAGAAGAAGAACAAAGTATTTGCATTTTTTGGATATGGCCAACGAAGTTATAAACAAATGGGCACAATAATAACAAACGTAGTTTTCAATGATTATATTAAACGCGACCACAAAGGATAACCACAATAACACCCACGCCTTTTTTACCCCCACAAAAGATATTTAAATATTTTGTGGTGTTTATTAAATACATGATTCTTATTTTTTTTTTCTTTTTTTTTTTTCTTTTTTCTCCTCCTTGTGCAAATGGGAAAGCAATAGATGAAAGATAATATTAATAATAATAATAATAATAATAATAATAATAATTTAAAATACGAAATAGTGTAGAGAATAAATAAAAATACGAGTTCTCTCGTTCGTATAACTCGGTGAACAGAGCTGAGTAAAAGAGAAAAACACAACCAACTTTGTCCACATTTTTAACGATATAAGATTATTTTAATTTTGTCTATAATTAAAGTTAATTAATGGGAGGGGAGGGGGGAGATGAAACCTACCGTAGAAGAGTAAGCAGAGGCAATGTACTTTTTACACATGAATGTTTCAACAACAAAAGAGAGAGAAAGAAAAACGTAATAGGTGCCCAACTGTTTATAGTGATTATGATGAGAGAGAGAGAGAGAGAGTGAGATGAGGTAAAAAGATTATTGCTTCCTTATTGGTAAGAATAATAGGATAAAATAAATTCATTTTGTGTACATAATATACCTTGCATACGGTTGTGTGTGTATTTGTATTGACCAGGTCCTATATAATTATTTTTTACTTTAAAAAAAAAAAGAGCTAAACAAACAGTATGTACACAAGATTTCTTTAATGCGTCGAATCTAAAATATAATATTAGATTTACATATAAGACTGAGGAGGAAGGTTTATCGATCTTATTATAGAAAGGAAAAAGTATGTATAGAAAAGTAAAAGAAAAAAAGAAAAAAAAAAACAAGTATTTTGCTGATTCTATTGCAGCTAATTATGTCTTCGGTGAGATGATTCTTCGCTCTAATATGAAAGGAACGACTCTGCATAGGTATTCTTAATATTTATATATTTGACACAATTTTCTTTGTAGATATATAAAAAAAAAAAAGTAAGTCGTATTAATGTATTTCAAGTACAAGTCTCTCCATTGTATTTTTCTTTTTCTCTAATCTACAAATCTGTGCTCAAGTCGTGCGTTGTAATATTAACTTGGAAAAAAAAAAGAATAAACAAAGGAAGAAAGAGAAGATGCACTAATAATGTCTTGAAGTAAAGCTTTCAGTATTTTGTTTGATATAGATTAAAAACAACAACAAAAATAATAATAATAATAATAATAAGCTGTTAAATAGCGCGATTGTGACTTACCTATTCTGTTAAGATGTTTTTTCGTAGATAGGATCACTTTTATAAATTGAGTAAATAAACTCTTATATCATATTAATTAAAAAAGATTAAAAAAAAAAAAAACGATTAAAAACTAATAATAAACTCCGCCTAGTACACTAATTGATATATGTCTAGTATAAAGTTCAGGCATCGTCGAGCTTCGATGTTTGATTTTAACTTCGCAATTGTCGTTTAATAAAAATATTGTAACATTAGGAGAGAGAGAGAGAGAGAGAGAGCGAGCGAGAGCGAGAACGAGCGAGAGAGAGAGAGAGAAAGATTCTAACTATAATACGTTAATAATGAGATTTTTTCTTTAACAGAAAACGACAAGTTCGATTTTATCAGAAACCATTGTTCTGTCATAATTGATTTAACGAGAGATTAAAATTTTGTAATGAAAATTAATGAAAACCACTTTTGGATTCCGGGAAGAGAAAGAGAGAAAGATAAAAAAAGATAAAGTTAGAGAGATAAGATTTAAAAGTAATCTCAATTATCTTGCTAAAAAGCATTGAAACTTTTTATCTAAACATTAACAATCTTTAATTGATGTCAAGAACGGCGTCATATATATATATACATACATATATATATATAAAGGATTTGCATTTACTTTTAATTTAATATAAACGATTTAATTAAAAAACTGAAATAGAAACTTATCGAAATAGCGAATGATAATTAAACAAAAAAAAAAACAACTTTCAAAAAATAGGTCATCGTGGTGAAATTTGAAATTGATTTACAAACGCGGGAAACAGCGACCAATGAGCGAAGAGCTTAAGAGCGACTATCTTAAATGCACACGAAAAATGGCGTTCAACCAAACTTTAGGCCTCTCGCTCATTGCTCTCTGTTTGCATTCATTAAAATCGTGAGCACGAATGAAGCTCCAGCAATGTACAATTGTAATTTTTAACGACGTTCCGAAAACACCATTCCTCTTTCTTCAGATATTTTTGACAAAAAAGATAAAATACCGTAAGAAAAAAGTGGACTTTTTCTTTTTCCTTACCATGCACACACACACACACACTTATTACTGGCATCTAATATTTTTTACGGAAAAAATACATATTGTATTATCAGAGAATATAATCTTATCGTCCAATCGAATGATACAATGATAAATTCTGAAAATATTTTAAAAGTTCCATTATCGTAATTATAGAGATATAATACGAGCATATAAATAGATATAATCTATTGATTTGTTAAGATCGATAGAAAAAATTACAAAACAATATTCATATCGGATAATAAAGATAATAAAGAGAAAATTCAATTAGTAAATATTCGTATAGGTCGAATTAAAATGATAACGATGTATCAATAATTTTGTCCAAAAATGTATAGCATGTTATTACGTATGCGCCTTAAGATTTAATTCATATTTCAAACGACAGATGACGCATCCACTAAAAGATTTTGTCGGAAGCAGTTGCTTCTTTCTATTTGCTTTTAACTTTTCAGTGCAGGTTCCGCTGCATGTGCTGACACCAAGGTGCTCGGAGGACCCAACACTGAGAACTGTTTTTATAATTAACATTATCGTGGACTGTTGTTGCTCTCGTGGAAAGGCTGCTCTCTCTCTCTCTCTCTCCCTCTCTCTCTGTTTTTCTCTTCCCGGCTTTCTCAATATCATCGATAAACTCAGTGCTTCGCGTCTATTCAAGACCGATCCTTGTTAGGTGAGTGTAAAATAGTAATACGAATCACGTAAAAAGATATCACACGAAGTTCAGTGATATTCGACTTTTCGTAGTAGTGAGTTTCGGAAAGAAAGCAGTTAGTGAGCAGAAAGAAAGAAAGAAAAAAAGAAAAAAGAAGGAAAGAAAAAAGGCATGGAAGGAGATATACGAGTCGCGGTTTCGCCTATGCTACCTCCTCCTCGTTTCTCCCTCTCTTCTCCCCTTTTTCATCGTTCTCTATCTCCTCGCCCCGGTTTCTAATTTACGAATAATTACGATGTTTCGTCGAAAATCCGATTGTTTTTTCATTACACTCGTGCAACGCGCAACAATATCACTGATAAGAGATTTAGACTGTTTATGAGTTAGCTCAATTAGTTTTCCCCAAAGCGTGCTTTCTGGGGAATTTTTAGAGTAACCGTCCCAGAGAAGAGATCAAGAAAAATCGCCATGCTTGCTCGTAAGACCGACCGGGCAGTCTCTTCTTTGTCCTCGATTTCGCCCCGTTTTCTATTCAATTGCGTTTAATCCCACAGAAATATTTGGGGTATGCTTCGTGTTATTTCTACTTGTTTTTACCTAACCCTTTGGAGATATTATTTCTTTGCGTTCTCCCGCCTATCTTTGCCCGCCTTCTCTTTGATGCTCTCTAGCGTGAATCGACTCACGCCACATTCCTAGTCTTATATCGTAAATTTGTGGCATGTTTGCGTTCTTTCCTTCTTTCTCTCTATCTTTCCCTCTCTCTCGTTTAACGAGTGGAATTCAGTTTTGTTTATGTTGAGATTTAATCATGCACAATTCTTTTTATCTATAAGTAATCAAGGATAGTTTAGTGATAGAGCTTTATTAGAAATTTATTAGAAACTATTTTATTAAAATCTTTGTTCTTTTGTGGAAATTCTATCAGGATTTTTATATTTCATTACGCATCAGTCTTGTGATAATGTTAAACAAGACACTTGACACGATGCGCAAGGTTCTTTGGAATCATTTTTTTATACTTTGTTTTATATTGACAATAAAAACTCCTTTTATTTATTTTCTTCCTTTTATTTTTTATTTCAGATATTTGCTTCATCAAACTGCGGCTTTGGCAACTGAGCATTTAATCAGTCTTCTGGCAGATTATTTGGAGAGACGAAAAGCAAAAAAAAATGGTCATGGAGGCATCCCCCTCGCCGCAAAGTGTCGGTCGTGAGTTTGTCCGACAATATTATACTTTGCTTAATCAAGCTCCGGCACATCTTCATAGGTATTAATTATTTCCTTTATTAAATATCGTTTTATTTATTTATGGCAGTAATAATTGACAGAATATTTTTTAGGTTCTACAATCAACATTCTTCTTTTGTACATGGAGGGTTAGATTCTAATAGAGAATCGACCCCTGCTATCGGTCAAAAACAGATACATCAAAAAATTCAACAATTGAACTTTCGTGATTGCCATGCGAAGATAAGTCAAGTTGATTCACAACTGACTCTTGAAAATGGAGTTGTTGTGCAGGTAAGTAATATATAATTAATTACTTAACTCTTAGTACAATTAAGTACGATCTATTTTATTTGATATGTTTTATTCAGGTATCCGGCGAACTATCCAATGCTGGACAACCGATGCGCCGCTTCACTCAGACTTTTGTATTGGCCATTCAAGCACCAAAAAAGTATTACGTACACAATGACATCTTCCGTTATCAGGATTTGATCTTTCCCGATGAAGAAGAAACGGATGTGAGTGGAATGGAAGGAGGTATGAACGAGACCACTGAAAGGGACGCGGAAGAAGGAGGTCCATCTGAACCAGACGAAGATGAACATCAAACTCAAGGACAGCCGCTTACAGGGTCTGCACCAGCTGCCGAACCACAAAGTCAACCTACTATCATTCCTACTCAACAACCACAACTTCAACAACAACAGATTTATTACGCACAACCACCGCAGCCACTGGTTAGTATAAAAAATAAAACATAGTAATAAAAGATCAATACATTCTATAAAATGTTTATATCATTTACGTTGCGTTAAATCATTAGGTGCATCCTGTGATGCAACAAGTGCTGAACGGATCTGTTCATGAAGAAACCACTTTGATAAATCAACAACAGCCTCAGCCTCAACAGCAACAACAGCAACAGCCTCCACCGCCACCTCCTGTACAACAGCAACAACAACATCAATACGTTGCCGAAACAGCAGCACAAACTCAATTCGTTCAAGAAGCAGAAACAGATACTGCGGCGGAACAGCAAACGTCGGCGGAGGAAGAACCGCAAGTACAGTCGGAAGAAACTCAAGAACAAACAGACACTGAAACATTTCCACCATCTGCGCAAGAATCTGAACCTGAGCATCAAGTGTCTAACACGAATGTTAGCAGTAGCGGGCCTAAAACTTACGCTAATTTGGTAAAATCTTTTCCAAGTTCCACCGCTACTCCTAGCCCTCAAGTTCCGAAGATATCTATGTCCCCTGTAAGTTCCCATAGTTTATGTAAGATATAATTTCTTTTTTATTTGATTTAAACTTTTTGAATTTACTATTTAGACGTGACAAGGGACATTCGATCTTCATCGTTTTTTACTTTTCAGCCACCAATGACGAATTTAAGGTTAGACGATAGATCACCGTTACATCCTACAGGTAGCGGAGCTACGTTATCAGGAATGAACGTGGCCACGTCTCAACCACAAACACATAGGACAAATAGTAATCAACAACCTCAACAACAACCTCAGCATCAACAGCAAAGAGCTTCGAGAGGTGGTCTTGTACAACGAGGTAAACTATAGCTATTTCTATAACCAATGCGATATTATTTTTACCTACCGTAACTAATAACTTATATATCTCTTATTAGATGGAGAAAGACGTGGAGGAGCAAGACCATGTCAATACAGTGACGCTCATCAACTATTCCTTGGAAATTTGCCACACAATGCGTCAGAGCATGATTTACGTCAATTATTTGAACGGTATGGCAGAGTGGCGGATTTACGTGTACACAGTAAATCTAGTGACAGATGCAAAGGTCCATTGGGTAGTAACAACGCGACGAAAGTACCAAATTATGGATTCATTACATTTGAGGATCAATTAGTTGTTACGAAAGTATTAAACTCTTTGGTTAGTTTCCATAATCAATTTTTCTTTTTTCTTTTTTTTTTTTTTCCCCTTAATATATTATCATCACACAATAAAGAGTATAATATTATATTTTATCATAGCCTATATTTTATCCGGATGAGCATGGACAAAAATTGAACGTGGAAGAAAAGAAAACTAAGCCTAGGATGTCAATGGATGGTAGTGGAGGAAGGTTGAATTCTGGTGACGGTAATATGCGACCGATGGGAGGACAACAGCAGCAGCAGCAACAACAGCAACGTGGACCAGGTAATGATCGGAAAATCATTAAATGATCATATCGTGATGATTTAACGATAGCATAGATATATTAAGAGTAAACTGGAATATGTGTGTGTGTGTGTGAGAGAGAAAGAGAGAGTGAGAGGAAGAACACGAGATAGTATTGATCGTAACATTTAGTAAGAGTAGTATGACACATCGATTGTAGGTGGACCAGGAGGAGTGATGAGGGGTGGTCAACATGGAGCAAGAGGTGGTCGCGGAGGCTTTTCAAGAGGAGGAGATGGTGGTAGGGGAGGTGGTGGAATGAGACAACCTGGTAATCCAAGTAACGCCAGTTATCAAAATCGTCGCTAATATAGAAGTGACGGTTAAAAAGTCATCTCCCATTCCCTTCTTTATTGAATATAAGTCTCACCGGTACATTATACCATCCTCTCATTCCCAAAACACACACAGAACCCAGGACTAGTTCGTACGCTACTCGACATCGATAAAGATGTCGCCCTTGTACGCTTATATCTGCTTGCAACGTTCGTCAAGCAGTTAAACTATTAAACCAGATGTCGGCTCAATCAGTACGAAATATAAACTCGAACTCGATAATGATAAGAGATACACGATATTATGATATGGCTTATACGCGATCTCATTAAGCCAATATAATATTTTCTTTATCTAATGTCATGATTTAAAAAGAGAATAATTGCTTTTATTCTTCTTTTCATGGTCACCCAAGTCGATGTAATCGATTCGAGTTTGTTCTTCACACGTTAGCCGACCAGGAATTTTAAAGACTTTACAATGAAAACTTAATAAACGAAATAATATTAACAAAAATAAAAAAGAAACACACACACACACACATGTTATATGTACATGTATAACGGAGTGACACGTAACCATCTGTCTATAAATCCTGGACAACGTCTTTCAACAATAACAACTATTACTACTACTACCACTACCACACCACCACCATCATCACCACCACCACCACCACCACCACTACTACTACTGCTACTACTACTATTACTACTCTTACTACACTATTACTACTTCTACTACTACTACAGCAGCAGCAGCAACAATAACAACGTACACAGGGTACGATGTTTCTTTTTAAACATCAATGTCAGACAAAAAGCAAGATCATTTTGAAAAGAAAAGAAAGAAAAGAAGATGTACATTGTTTTGGAATTATCATTAGGTGTATTAATTATAAGGAGAGAGTTATAATATAGTGTGACGTGGATCTAATTTGTTTCTTTATTTTCTTTTATTTTCATATTATTCTTTCTCTCTCTCGCTCTCTTTCTCTCTCTCTCTCTCTCTCTCTCTCTCTCTCTTTCTCTCTCTCTCTCTCTCTCTCTTAAAAACACGTCACACATACATAACTCTCTTTCTCTTAATTATCTTCACCTTTCCACGAGCCAAATTAATCCTGCGATCTAAGTGAGAAATAGAGAGAGGGAGAGAAAAAAAAGAAAAAAGTAATTATTAAATAACATAGCGGGTACTCTCGCAATATTATTATTATTAATTCGTTAACTGCCGATAGTAAGATACCTGTTCCACCCTTTTAAGCGCAAAAAATATCGACGACGAGATTTGTTTATAGATTATCGATTTGGTCGAACTGTTGTTAATAACGAGTAGAGAACTGCGACTGTTCTGTGGTCGTATAAAAAAAAAAAAAAAAGAAAAAAAAAACGAAAAAGACATTGTCAAATTTCCTTTTTCTATAATTATCAACAAGTATTTATAAAACACATACGTATATATATATACATACATACATACATATAACATTATATACATGATCAATCGACCGGTATCGATTGATGATGATGATGATGATGATGATAATACATAAAATATTTCTTAAACTGCAGCTGGTCTCGCCATTTCTCTCGCCATTCATCTTCTCACGCAATAGAAAAATTTTTTTTTTCTTTTTTCTTTAACTTCCTCCTTATTTTTTGTGTAAAACACACCGTGTATCCTTAATCATTGTTCTTAAATATATATATATTTTTTCTTTTTTTTTTCTTTGGTCTTTCTTTTCTGTCTTTGTTCTCCTTTTACACATCTTACCTATTATTTAGTTGGAAAAAATTAACGTAGTAGAGTTAACAAAAATTGTACCTGTACTTCCAAATCATATTTACCTTTGCGGATCATATCCCGTATCAGTTGTTTCGAATGAATGAATGAATGTATTAAAAATTAATTGTCATTGTCATTGTTGAGAAAAATCAATATATATGATTGTCTCTGGTGATCGCAGAACTCGCAGTGCGCTGCTTCAAATAATAATATTAATAATTAAAAAAAAAAAAAACAAAATTATATAAAGAAAATAAAAAACCAATACGTACACACAGCAGACACACACACACACACACACACACGCTATAGTAATATAAGTATTATAGAACGGAGTAAGAGAAGAAGAGAATAAAAAAAAATCAAGTGCATGTCTTCGAAATGCGTTCTCTCTTCTACGTGTCGATTTTAAAATTCGCACGAATATTGCGAGTCATCGATGAAGATCGACACGTAGAAAAATTAATAATAATAATAATAATAAATAATAATAATAATAATAATTAATAATAATAATAATAATAATAATAATAATAATAATAATAATAATAATAATAATAATAATAATAATGATGAAATAAGAAAAAACCAATCACAAGAATTCGATGCTAATTGTTTTCTTCCTTGATACACTACTATTATTATATATTCTCTAAAGTTATTAATTATTATTGTAACTGTTAACAAAAAATAGAGACAGGTGGACAAAGAAATAAGACTTTTGATATTCGATCAGAATGAATTTTTGCTGTTTGAATGATTGATGATCTGATATATCCTAGTAGTATCTATATATCTATATGTATGTACATATATATGATTATGTGTATGTATATATATATATTATAATAGAAAGAGAGAGAGACAGTAGCCGACAGTTTTCCTCTTTTTTCCTGTTTTATTCCCTCGATAATAAATATTTCTATAAATATTAAAAAAAAATTAAATAAATAAAAATAAACAAAAAAAATCTTAGATTTAAATAACAAATAAAATATATGAATATAAAGAAGGAAATGTTAGATAGTCGACATGGTAGTCGACAAAAAGATATTGACAAGTAGATTTTCAGAGCTGCGATATTACATTTGTTGCCAGCTAAAATCTATAATAATTTGGTTAAAACCAAAATGAGAAAAAAGAAAAACGATGTAAGCAGTTTCGTCTTTTTATACTTAATTAATTCATCTAAATCGATACACGTATATTAATAAAAATTTCGCTAATCAATATATATACATCGAGAAAGGGAGAGAGAGAGAGAGAGACAGCGAAATTAAGATGCGTGAAAATTTTCGGCCACACAGAGTCCTGCAATTATTAGAAAGAGAGAAAGAAAGAGAGCAACGTATTTTTCTGGCCTACCAGTCTTTCCTCGAAAGATCGTTAGATCGATCGATTCATCTATATTTTTTTTATCTTCTTTTTTTTTTTGCAAAATAATCTACCGTTTGTATAATCTAAGATAAACGAATTCTCAAAGTTTTGTTTGTAAGAGTGAAACGAGAAAAGAAAAAATAAAAGTATAAATCTTTTTTCCAAAAGATAAAGGTTTTGCGGCAAGTTAATTATTTAAAATTCAGAAATTTGAATGTTTTAGGCACGGAGTTACATAAATAAATAAATAATTAATTACTTAAAGTAAGATTAATAACATAATATAAAAAAAATCATAATTATGTGGAAAAATGTATGTAATTCAATCGAATCACATATTGATTCGATAATCTTTGTCAAAAATTCAAGATCACACACACACGATCGCGTCATAGTTTCTTATCGATTAATAATTTAATAATAATAATAATAATAATAATAGTAATAATAATAATAATAATAACAACAACAATAATAATAATAATGATAATGATGATAATAATATATTGATTAATCATTTAATCAATCAATTAATTAATTAAAAACATTATTTGACCGTAAATGCGAAAATTAAAAAAATAGAAATTCTTATATTATTAGTTTCGTATAGAACTCTTATCCTTAGGGAGAGAGTTATTCGATATATTTTTTTTCCATATAAAAAACATTTTTATTGATATTAATGTTCGTTTTCTCTCCAATTTTTTTTTAACTATTATCTATTTTTCTTCGTTTTCATTCTCCAACAATATACATCCATAACGATACTTCTCGTAGCACATTAAAGTGCCACTATCGTTCTTCGTGATTAAAGCTTAAGGAAATAGAGGAAGAGATAAAAAGAAAGAAAAGAGAGTTAATTAGAGAAAAAAAATATCACGATGATACTGCCGTATCTTAATCGTGGATAAAGAAATAGTTTCGCGTTGCTCTGAGGCTATATATATCATACATATATATTTTTAATAATTAGTATTTGATATTGTCTAAGCTTCTCGAAATTATGATTTCGCATTAGAAGACAACCAGCTTTCTAACATTGCCTGTATAAGAAAATTTGATATTAGCCTTTCTTATTTTGTACAAAATAGAAAGAGAAAAAGTGTAGAAAAAGAGAAAAATTTGCGTGTATAATTAACAACAAATGTATATCGATTTTTCTGCCAGATTTTTTGTACGGTGCTGCATCAGCTGATTGTCAAATCGAAGAGAGATAAATCATTTGACAAGATAAGAATAATCGAATTTATGATCTAGTACGACTAACAAAGAGAAAGAAAGATATATATATACACATATGTGTCGCTGTGTGTGTGTGTGTGTGTGTGTGTTTATGTTGTACTTAGAAAGAGAGAGAGAGAGAGACTAGGATGCAATTTGTTAAGCATAATTGCAGTTATTTTTTGCTGAGCATAATACACCGTCGCTTATACAATTACTTTCTTTTTATTTGTCAATGAATGTATATGTATATATGTATGTGGGGATTTATGTAGTACATATATAGAGTATAAAATGACAGTCGAAGACGTATACTATCAAAAAATCCACAGTCACGCGGATTATTTCTTTAAGTAAGAACAAAAATTCTGCAGAACTTTGAAACGTTCAATTTTTTTGCTTTCTATAAGAGAGAGAGATAGAGAGAAAGAGAAAAGATCATTATTATAATTGGTATAAAATGTTTAAGGTCAAAATAATAAAAAAAAATAAATAAAAAAAAGAGGAATGCAAGTAGACGCGTTTGGGCACAAACACATACACACATACACACAGACACGAGAATAACGATTAGATTATAAAGTATATAAGTTGACGAACTTTTCTAGCAGAAATATTAATTTGTCTTTTACTGGGCCAGAGTTTTGTGTGCATGTATATGTAAAATTGTCAACGATAACATTATTACGTCAAACCAAAAAAAGGAGACAAACAATGAAAAACAAAGAGAGAGAGAGAGAGAGAGAGAGAGAGAAAGAGAAAGAGAAAGAGAAAGAGATAATATAGAAAGAAGTAAATGTGGAGAAGAAAAAAAAAACATCAAATGTATTGTAACTTTTTGCATTTAGTATATAATATACCTACCTTACTACCAACTCGTCGCAACTGCTCTTTTTTTAATCTAACGTTTTAATTATTTTGCATAGGAAAAAAATTTATTTAGGATGATTATTATATTTTTAGTTCCTTCATGCTCTTATAGTACTTTGTTGTATTTTTGGCAAAAAACGATTTGTCAATATATATGTCGTTATACATAATAAATAATCTACGGATGATAAAACAGTTGTTAAAAGTATTACAATATACCTATGAAGTAATTTTTCAATGATCGATAGAAAATAAAAATATAACATTATCGAATGAGTCCCCGGTCGATAAAACAAAGATCTATCATCGAGACTCCAAGGTCGATAAAAAAGTGCTCCACCATATACAAACCTGTGTCAATATTGGAAAGAAAAAAACCATTATCGATATCATTTGTCTAACCATTGTATAGATCGATAAGTAAAAAAAGACAGATAGAAATAAATTTTATAAATAAAGCCCTAAATGGCATATAGTAAACTTTCTTTCTAATGAAACTAAATTACTTACTAGTCTCATTAAAACAATGTATTTATTATACAGCGAAATATCATTAATGCCAAAAACGTTTAAATTTAATGCAATTGCTGGTACATTTAACAAAATTAAAGAAGCGACATATGCAGATATTAATTCTTTAAAGTAAGTTATTTGAAAAAACTAGTGTAATTTTAATAAAATTTTCTGTAAAGAAAATAAAACCATTTTAAGAGTACACAAAGATAGACAAAGCTGTTAGAACAATGGTAATTATTAGAGATTATCCGTACAATTACACAGGAGCACTTTAAAATATTATCAAAAGAATGAGAATACTTGAAAATAATAGAACATCATTTTTCAATCACCCACAGAGAACTGAAACATTATCAAGAGAATCGCAAAAACGAAAAATTATGTGTATAATAAAAAATATAATTATTTACACAAATAGTACATAAAACATGAACTACACTGATAACATGTATTATATTATATTATAGCGATAAAATAAATGTATGTATAATTACAAATTGATGTGTATTATATATGTATTAATATGAAAAATTAAAACAACTATTTAACGTGAATAAAAACTTAATGTATACTATATCATATTCTTTAATTATTTTCCTCACCAAATTATTTTCCTTACATAGGCCAAATCGTTTCCGAGAATTTGTGTCCATAAGTTTTGTCATCCCTAAAATAAATTCCAAGTTATGAACAACACAAACAAATTCTCCGAAACGTGTGCCGCATGCCAGCTCTTCGCATGTCATGTGTCCCGCATACAAACCCTGCTTACAGCTTTACTCGGAACCTTACTTTTGCCCTGCCACTTCTTCGCATATCATATGTCCCACATATAAAGCTAGCTCTCCACCGAGATTCCTGGAAAGCAGTAACTACCCGTGCCACCTCTTCACACATCATGTGCCCCGCGTACAAAGCCT
>NC_057702.1:1410590-1474570 GCF_014466175.1 Vespula pensylvanica | reverse complement strand
CCCGTGCCACCTCTTCGCATATCATGTGTTCCGCGTACAAAGCCTGCTCTCCGGCGAGAATTTTCTCGAAACTAATAGTTTCTATTTCTTTACAAAGAAGAAATACAACCTGGGATTGGCGAGATCGCGCGTGCCACCTCTTCGCATGCCATGTGACCCGCTTGCAGATGTTGATTTGCTAAAGGAATTTTCTCGGAAGCAATAGTTTATATTTAATAACAAAATCTTGTGATCCTGCACAGAATCATCTTTGCGGGTGAATTTTTCAATTTGTTAATAAGTAGGAATTAATTCAAGAATGACAAAATTATAGGAATATGCAGTTTATTGAAAACGTAAGTTTGATAAGAAAAATAATGGTAGGATATAAGAAAATACACATTAAATTTCTATACACTTTATATATATTTATTTTAATTTTCCATATTAATACATATTAATACATATATCATTTTATAATTATACAAATGCTTACTTTATCATTATAATATAATATAATACAAGATGTAAATGCAATTCCTGTTTTATGTATTACTTGTGCAAATAATTATATTTTTATTATATAAATCATTTTCCGTTTTTGCAATCCTCTTGATAATGTTTCAGTTCTCTGTGCGTGATTGAAGAATGATGTTCGATGATTTTCAAGTATTCTCATTGTTTTGTTATTTCAGGATGCTCCTGTGTAGAGGACAGATGATCTGCAATAATTACCGTTGTTCTAACAGCGTTATCTGTCTTCGTATATTCTTAAAATGGTTGTAGGGATTATTTTCTTTACATATTTTAAAGTGGTATCCAACAAACTAATCGCTTATCTGCTTTTCTTGTAAATCAAAAATAAATTTTGTTAGAATTACGTTAGTCTTTTCAAATGAGTTACTTTAAAGTCTTATTACCTGCATATATTGCTTGCTTATTTTTGTAAATATACCACTGATTTCACTAAATTTAAACTGAAGGTAGAGTAATTTTAGTTTCATTAAGAAGGAAAAGAATCTATTACAAGTACATTATATTATTTTATTAATGACATTCGCTGCAAGATGCTAACAATATAATACGATCGAAACTTAATTTCTTATGTTTAATATATATATATATGTATATATATATATATTTTTATTTATTTATTTATTGAGCATTAGTTTCGTTCATATATTATGTATATAAAACCGTAATATTTACAGGTATGGATTAATTAAAAATAATTCATTTGACAATGTTTTCGTGATAATAAAAACGAACGATTATTACATAAAGGTAATTCTTTATTATTAGTAAGCGCGATTACTGCAGCGTACAAATACGTCAGTAGTCCAGTTTTTATTTTAATCTTTCTGTTTCTCTCTCTCTCTCTCTCTCTCTCTCTCTCTCTCTCTCACACTCTGTCGCTCGCTTAGCATTTTCCTTTTTTTTTTTTTGTTTAAAACGGTATGCATTAAACGTCAAATCCAACAGCTCACTAATAATATATCGCCCCTTTGAAAAATATAAATATCAAGCACAAGCAATCACCTCTCAATTTTTAGCTACATTATAACTTTCGTATCTTTTCGTAGCTCTTTTCGTATTCAATTTCTTTCTTTCATAAAGCCAAATGGTCTCTCGTTGACTCTTAAGATTAGTGACTATATATATATATATACATATATATATGTATATATATACATATATATATGTGTATATATGTATATATATATGTATATGTATATATATGCATGTATATATTATAATTTTTTGTTTCGTTTTTTTTTATTATTATTTTTCATCATTATTAATCTCGTCGTTATCGTCGTCGTCGTCGTCGTCGTCGTCGTCGTCGTCATCGTCATCGTGAACTTATTATAGCGATTCGCACCTCAAACCTTATTAAAGTCATTTTATGGCGCATAGTATTTTCATATTCAATATTGTCAAATCGGACCATAACTGAGAGACACAGGTGGCTCACAGCTTCTTCTACTTTTCACCGTTTTACGGCAATATATTTTAATGAATAAATGAATGAATGAATGAATGAATTAATAGATTTATAGTAGAGAGAATATAATAAGTGACACTCTTTGGATACCACAATCGACGGATTTTATCTTTTTTTTACTTTTTTTAGTCCCTACTGAAAAAATTTTGACGGGACAATGAATTGTCTAATCGGAATTTGACAAAATTCACTATTTCATATTGTCCAATGGAAAATATACATACATTATATTTTTCGAATGACCGCAGAAAGTTTGAGAAAATTCGATATGTCGCATAATTTTTTCGTTTCTAATGTTAATCAATATGCTCTTTTCTGTGTGTGAGTGTGTGGACGTGTGTGTCTATGTGTCTAATTATACAAAAATATGAAGGGTCTATCGAATCTGACTAAATTGTTGAATGCTAAAACATTTCAGAAATAAAATATTGCAATTTTGCACATTATATTACAATAATAATAATAATAAAAATAAAAATAATAATAATAATATTAGTTTGTTGATGATTATACTTAACTAAAAATGTCACTATAAGACGAATTACATAAAAGAGATAGACCTTCCATATTAATCTATAAAATATTTTTCTCGCGTTTCTATCTAAACACTATCTCATCGTGTATCTATAGGAATATATCGTATTAAAAAACTCGTATTTACTCTTTCATTAAAAGATTAGTCGTTTGCCAAAGACAAAAAGAGCCAATGCCAGTCGCACACGAAAGGCGGACGTTAAATTTATGGCACAATATAAATAGTTTTTCCTTTATATGTTATCAAACTAATTAATCATCAATATACATACCATGCATATCTCATTCTCTTATAAAAAAGAAAAAAAAAATATATATATATATATATAAAACAAGATAAAAAGGAAGAATTGTAATTGGCACACTTGCCACTAGAAAATAGTAATTGAAATGAGATATACCATTCTCTGCGATACAAAACGAGACAAAATTAAGAAGATACTAATTTAATTTTCATTTATAAATCATTCTTTTTAGATAAAGTAAAAGATAAAAAATATTAAAAAAAAGAAAAGATAAGAAAAAAGAAAAATGATCATTTCTAGGCGTAATTTTTTTCTATAAAATCTCATATCTTTTGTTCAATTTCTTTTTCTTTTTCTTGAGGAATACAGATTATGGATGGTGTTTTATCAATCAGACTGAAGAGAATTACAAAAATGTATAGAAATAATTTTCTTGTCAATTACAATGCGTTCAAATACACTGAATATAGAATATAAATTATCGACAGCGACACCGACCATATTCCACTATCCTCTTACAAGATGATCACAAAGAGTAATTAATTGATAAAAAAAAGGGATGGAGACATTGTGTGAGAAACTACGGGTTTACAATAGACGACAAAATTTGTTAGTAATCAAAAATAAATATTAGTCGAGTTCTTTTTTCTTCTTTTTCATTTCTCGTTGACGAGTTACAATCACTTTTTTTCTCAGTAGCATACATTTGACGGCACATTTTATAGTTCAATTCGAATTCATGCATATACTCTTTGTATCATAAAGAAAAACATTCTTGCACGATATATATATATATATATACATACATATATATATGTATATACGTACACACACGCACACGCGCGCACAAACACACACACATATGTATACACATATATATATATATACTATGCCCAGATTGACCATAAGGCTGATTTGGTATTTTCTTCACTAATTTTCATTCTCAACTTATTTATTTACAAAACTACTTTTATAGTCTGTGAGCTGTTCTTCTTACACATTCTTCTCCTCAAACAAATTACAAATTACAAATTACATTATATGCTACAACCGTCAACAGTTGCAAATACTATGCAAGACGAAGAATCATTTATCAACTTTGATCTAATACAAGTGAATTTGAAATGTTAACAATTTTAGCCTTTGTAAAGATATATTAAGAAAAGAAAAAGGAAAGAAGAAATTATTACTTTTAAATTGTAAAATGGAGTGAGCTAAAGCTTCATTTATTTTCGCAATATAAATAACAACATTAATGACAGTATCACTCTTGTGTCTTTTAATACATCAATACGACATATGTGAAAATTAATGATCCCCCGTCTGCTTAATTTTTAACTGTTCGTAAAAGCCAATCGTACTAGATTAATAATAATAATAATAATAATAATAATAATAATAATAATAATAATAATAATAATAGTAATATTAATAATAATAATAAAAATAATATTAATTCACATATTTTTTGTTGTTGTTATATCTAAAAAAGATGGAAAAAACCTGTGCGAATCACATCATTATATGCACTAGTAAGACAAGACTTTTGTTAACATGAAAATGCGATAATCCTGGCTCTCTCTCTCTCTCTCTCTCCTTGCAAAAGTGAACTTAGGAAAATGAATAACACGTTGATATCAGTCATGCGTTCCATTTGCAACACAGCAGTTTACGTGATTACAAGATTACATGTCGAGAGTTAATCCGCACGAATATTACGCATCGGCAACAAACCGTTCCTATCGTAAATATTGGTAATCTTATGACACAAAAATCGGTGCTGAGATCAACGCAGTAGAAAATTAAGAGACAAAATAAAGAAGAATAAAATAGAAAGAAAGAAAGACAGGAAATGAAAAAAGGAGAGAACGAAAAAGGAAAAAAAAAGAAATATTCTAATGACATTGTTTGTTTAAAAATATGATTCGTGCAATCTTATAAAAGAAAGAAAAAAAAAGAAAATAAAAATCTTGGAAAGATCGCACAACTCGTAACATAATTAATAATCGAGTCAGCACCGATCATCGGGTGTCCTTATAAAATTGACTAAGAACGCAACGTTTGCATTAATTTAATATGGGCCTGTATTAAAATAGTAACTATGAACAAGAAAGGGCATGGTAGCATAATGTTAAGAGTGACACTTGTGTAAAACTATATGACGAGAGGCATGTTCTTTTTGTTTGGTAAATTCACTTTTTTACCTTGCCAAAGACTGTCGTGTATCGTAAAGGCATCTATGGTTACAGTCAGATGCTTTGTGTGAACTTGGGAGAAACACTTTCCTCCAGAATTATATCTAGAAGAACACATAATACGTATTATATATTTTAAATGAAAATAATATATACTCTATTTTAATAAAATTTCTGAATAAAAGTATTATATTGTAAAAAGAAGGATACTTACTTAAAGAACTTATCAAACATTTTATCGAAGACTTGTTTAGGTCCAGTGCCATACAACTTCGATACTTCTTCTCGATCTGGACAGTAAGAATAGAGAGCACGGAATTGGCAACCAGCATCTCGAAACAATATGAGGAAATGCTTGCTTTCCGATCTAGCTATTTCATCTAAAACTTTTCTCTTGGCTTCTTTATTGACTGTACCAGGAAACACGCAATATTCAACAGCGTTCAACATAATACCACGGTTCGATTTAGTTGTAGGTTGTTTATACAATCTTGGACCTTTAAATAAGACACACAGATTTTAAGAAAAGTTTGTTAAAAAGAAATTAATTATCAAAGTATCGTTTCGTTAAATTTACCACTATAATCCATCATCGAACTTGGTGTACTGCTGATATCGCTGCTACCATCGTCAAAGACTCTTCTTTTTGTCATCAGACCAGGTGGCAAGGATCCAGGACCCGATGGTGATGGAAGATGTCTCATACTTCCCATACCAGGACTAGGCGCACGTCTAGGTGGTGTTGCTCGACCCAATCCGCTATCCGTATCTGTGTACCGACACATCATACCGTCTTGATCACTACTCGAACCTGTGAACGCAAGCTCGACGTATGAAGATAGAAATAAATGATAGAAAAATACGGACATACGTAGCTTATCCATATTGAAAAAACAAAGTGAAGTGTCACTTATAAAATGTCAGAGAGAGCATTTTTTATTATTATTAATATATTAATATTAATATTATTATTATTATTACTATTATTATTATTGTTGTTGTTGACCCATCCAAGCGAGAAAGAATATGAAATAAGAATTTGATAAGTCTTTGAACTGTTAGTTCTTAGTAAATTCAAAAGATATTAGTCACTTGTTAGACTTACGAGAAAGACTGATAACCTGCTCACTTCAAAAATATCCATCTTCATAGCTTGCGTCCAATATATAGAAAAATCGCTTAACATTTATAAGAAGCTTTATTATATACTAATATTCTTCATACTTTTTCTTTTCAATAATAAACTTTACGATTCGGAATAATCTAATAATAACAATTGTTAACAAACAAAACTACTGTTTTATTCTAAAGTACTAATTTATCTGGGGTTTATTAATTGATTAACTAGTGAACGCTTTTTAACTCTCGAATTCTATCTAAAATTAATTTTTGAATTTCTTATTAACATTCGAAATTTCACTTATAGTGAAACTTTGACTGCTGATATTCTATTTTTTTATTTACAACATTAGACAAATACGGCATGTATACCAAATTCATAACTATCATATAAGCTTCGATTTATAAAGCTTAGCAAGGAATGATCGAAATACTAATCTATTTATTATTCGAAGCTGAAACATTTCATGAATTTGCTATACGTTAATACCATAATAACACCTGGAAATAAAAACAGATAGGAATGGTAAAACAAATATATATCTGAGAAAATGTGACGGGATAATTGATATGATACAGGACTCAGAATGTGAGCCAAAGTGAGAGGTTTTTTTTTTTTTAATGGGAACTGGAGCCACCAACAATAATCTGAAAAGACACTGAAGAGACATGTACCCATAACCAGTGCTGTACAACAACAAGCCCAAGAAGCTTCAACTGAAAATTATCTACAATAGCAAATGAAATATCTTACGAATGACACGGTCAAAGTTACACCGATATAACAATCGATAAAATGTTCAATATTGATCGGTCAACTTAGACTGAACAAAGATTAAAAATCTTATAGAAAAATTTATTAAACCGTAAAGAAGTAAATGATAATATTGATGAAACTTTGACAGCACACAACATGACTACTCGCGCGCGCGCGTGTATGTGTATAAATGTGTGTATGAATATCATTGCCACCTGTGCTCCAATCTGCCACCATGCTACTACGTGTAATTGCTATTGCCTACAAAAATTAGAACGGCGTGTGGGACATTTAAGACTGTTGCACATGATAGAAAAAGGGGATTTAACGATATTCCAAGTCACTTGGTGCTTCTTACCACACAAATTCATCAAGGAATTAGATTTTCTTCCCTTAAAGTTTTGGTAAGTCGGGTATTTAGGCCTGCCTCTAACCTGTTGCTGAGGCTCCTGCACATCTGCAATAATGCAACGTTTACCTTGTTACACTTAACGCCATGTACGATCAGAGATTAATAGTAGGGGATGCTTCAATCGTACGTCATTGCATCAGGGGATGAGTCTAACTACGAGCCATGTCCGCTGGGAATATCGAAAACTCAAGTAGCCGGTGCAGTTTTGGTGCAGAATAATGTTGCGTTCCAACTGAAATATAACTACTACGAAAGGCGCTACTTAAAAATAAAATTCATACCCCTCAAATAACCTTGCTCAGAGTCATTTGGAGAATAATTAAATAAGTCTAATAAAACGTTCAACATTTGTAAGATTGATACGTAGGCGCCCATACCAGTGATACATCCTGCAATGAATCTACTTTCGTCAAGCAAAACGTTTAAGAAAAACATCATTAGCATTCTTTGTATAAATGATATTAAACCCACCTCTTGATGTTTTGTAGGAACCACGTCTTCCAAGCTGCTTTACGCTTCGACAGGGAGATGAACCTCTACCATCATCGGGTGAATCTACGGAAGATACTAAAAAATAGGGTAGCGCTATTACAATCCGGTTGATCGATAATCCGAATTTACGAATGTATCTAAGATTACTTTAACTACGATATTATTTACCAATATAGACGTATCCAAAAACAATCTCAAACATGCACAATAAAATAAAAAGAATGAGTGCAGTGACAAAAAGAAAAAAAAATAACTCGTTAACTACATACAATGTTAGCCAATAATAATTCATTCAATTAATAATTAAATTAGTTGTTTAATCATTAATTGGAGTAATGGTTCATAATTGAGTTTAATTCTACGAAATAGTTCGTCAATGATAGTTTTTCAATTGCGTCGAACGTCGCTACTTACAACTACTATCATTAACTCGCACATTGACTAATTACTTCGTAGATTCAACTTCAATTTCTAACCATTAATACAATGAAAGTGATTAAATAGTTAATTTAATCCTATCATATTATTAACATTAATGCAAATAAAAATATAATTGTCATTAAATAATAGTATTAAACATTGTCTAACACGGTCTACGAAAACATGTTAAAGTAAAAACTATTATGTATTATATACTATAAGAATAAGTGTAATATATTATATATATATATATATTATATATGTTTTTCTGATATTGTTTATGTTGTGAAGTATTTTTTTTTGCTGAATATTACTTTATCTGTATATTTTTAAATTTATTCATTATTAAAGAGACATAAATTCTTGACGTTGTGAATAATAAATTTTGATTATAAAACGGTAATCTTATAATCAACAATTTTCTGAATAAGTTATTAAAAGATATTTTATGCTCTATCAATTGAAAAGTGCAGTATAATATTATCTCTTGAGAAATTTCTTTAGTGCAACTTATTTAGATAATGCGAGTGGAGTGTGTGTAGTGCATACCCCTGAGGCTGCCGCCCCGATAAAGGGGGCCGGAACGTCGATCATCAAGGTGAGCAGCAGTAAGACTGTCCTGCGAGCCTCGGTAGTAGTCTCGCCTCATCGTCGGGGAGGTCAGCGACGCTATAGTAAGTGTGTTAGTGCACAACATCAGCTCGAATTTTCTTTTGCTACTCTAGTTTCGCTTGGACAGTGTATGTATATGTATATGTATATGTTTATGTATATGTCATTCAGATACAAAATATCTATATAATTGTGACTAATTGTTTTATACGAATGTTGAATGATATTATTACGCTATCAACTGTAGCGTAACATGGTAGCATAGATAAGAAAATTTGTAGCTCGTGGACACGTGACTGAGTGAGATAACTCGTGAGAATAATTATAATCAAAAGAAATACAACAACAAAAAAAAAAAAAAAGAAAAATAGAAAAACTGAAAAAAATAAAAAAATAAAATAAAACAAAAATATAAAATTGGTCTTGCCAAAAAAATCAAACATGTCTTTTGTTCGAATCTTCGCCATGCAAAGACTAAATGCAACATTACAACATTAAGGTATTGTTACTATCATTGGATTATTACGATGAGATGGGTGAATACACATGTTGCAACATTGATTATTATACTATCTTTTCAGAGATTCGAGTATGTATAAACGCATTAGGATAGAAATTGGAAAGATATAACGATTCTATGACAGATAGATTCTGACCGTATTATATACATAATCTCATCTCTAAAAAAAGAACACGGATGACTTGAAGGAATCGTCATAACGATTGTGATGCACGTGAATAATCAAACCTACCTGTACTCAAATTAGAGGAAGAACCTTTCTTTCCACGACTAGGCGTAAGAGCTCCAGAATCCAATTCCGTACCAGCGTCTACGTGAATTGTCTTTGGTCGTGGACGCGTCGTTGCAGTCTTATTACGTAATTTGGTTGGTTTTATTGCATTTAACAATTCTTTGTCGATGACTTTTCCCTAAAGATTGAATAGAGATACGACGTAAATCTCGATAAGTAATAATCATAATTATCAGCGAAGTATAATTTAGTTAAACGCTCGCTTACTTCTCTTTCCGCTTCCTCGATGGCTTTCTTAACTTTATACTGTTCTAAAATGTTTGCTCTCCTCTGTCTTTCCTCCTCCTTCTTACGTGCTCTCTCTTCTGCTTTTAATTTCTCTTGTTCTCTACGTGCTTGAGCTTCAGCTTCCTTTCTTTCTTTCATTTCTTCTTGCTGTTGTCTTCTCTGCAGCGACAGTAACATTATCCGTTCTTTCTTTCTTTCCATCTCGTCTAATGAATTCTACAAGCATTACAAGTACCAATAAGTATCGCCAATTATACATTTAACATTATTTCTTCTAATATAACATTAATAAACACACTCACTGGATCAGGATTTGTCAACTGTTTTCCAATAACTAAACCAGCACTACTAGACTGACGACCTTCCGTACTACTATCACGTTGTCTTTCTCTCTGACGTTCTCTATCTATTTCTTTTTGTAATTCTCTATCTCTCATTTCTTGTCTATGAAATTCTCTCTCTTCGGCTTGACGTTGCCTTTCTCTTTCTAAATCTCTTTGCGCTTCTAATTGTTTTTGTCTTTCCGTGACACTAACAGGTGGCGATTCTGTACGTACTGCGTAGTCATCGTGTTCTATGTAAGAAGACACGTTTCTTTCCTACGAAATGATCGTACGTAATAATGAAGATTTTTCAAACGCTTGGATGAGATCGTAACTTTTAAAATCATTGGAATTACCTTCTTCGGAGATGTTCTTTTAACTCTAAGAGTTGGTTTTGGCTTCTTAGGCACATCGTTATCGAATGAAATGTAGAAACCCTTTTCACCGGCATCTGTAGGATCGAGCGGTGTAACTTCTGGGGTTCTCGAAGGAGACGGTGTTGCTTCTCTGAGGGATGGATGAGGTTGAAAAGAATTTCGTGATATCGAAGGCCTAGTTGGAGATGGTATCCTATATGTTCGACTACCCGAAGTGATATGCAAACCTCGTATACCTTGTACGACTTCATCGTCGTTTCCTAAAAATTATATCGCCAGATTAAAAATATTAATTCGATCAGGTATTGTTCGATTGATATATAAATATGTGGTATTAACCAATGAACGATATATTCTGTGGTTTCATATCATCAACAGGTGGAGCTGGAACAGGAGTATGTAAAGTTGCACATTGCCTTTTTTCAGTTGGACTTTCGCAGGTCATTGGAATATGATGTACGGTTGGCCTTTTAGATTCTGGACTTTCGCTCATTAACTGACTTATTCGATGAATCTATACGTAAAATATAAGTAAATATAATTATGATCGAGTAGCTTTTTCTTTTAAAGTCTAACTAATAAAATAATCTTACGGCGTTACGATGTTGAGGACTAGCAGTCGTTGATGCAGTTTGATTAAAAAGTGACGCAGATGTTGGATAAGTGGAAACAGGCTGATTCATTTGATTATTACAAAGACTATGATCCCCACCATTAAGATACCTTGGCTCTTGAGATGTTTCATGAAATACAAAACCTTTTTGTTGCGATGGATGAGTATTCCAACTTCTTGTATCTTGATATAAACGCATATCTTGTTGGTAAGCTACAAATTATCGGAAATATTTTAATAAGATATCGAACAATAAAATGATAAGTAATAAATGACAGAAAAACTTACCAGTGGTTTGTGGATTGAATCGCGAATCGATAGATTGTTGGTATCCAACGTTCATTTCGTTAGTTAAATTCTGATTTGGCGGAGGTTGTCCCCATGTTCTCCTTTGTAACTGCGGTTGATCGTGTAAATAAAACTGTGATTGTTGAGAATCTTGTATTCTTGGAGTTAATGTACTCATTGGAGACATACCATAAGACTAAAAAATCGAAATATTTCAAATTAAGAAGAACAGAAATTTACTCAAGCAATATCTTACTTGCATATGCTGTTGACTAAGGCTTTGCAACTGTTGCAATTGTTGTTGCATTTGTTGCTGATGTTGTGTCATTAAGTGTTGTTGTTGTATTTGATTTTGTTGATTAGCTAAACGTTGTATATCAGCTTGTATTTCACTGAGGCTGTTATTCATTCTGTATCAAAAATATTTCTTAATAATAATTACATTCTTATGATAAGCACAAGTGTAACATATAAGATCACACATATCGAAATATATAATTAAGATACACACACATATATATATATATCAAATACTAACAGTGATATAGATTGATGATACTGTTCTAGATCCATATTTTCTATGTCCGGAGTACGCCTTGTTTCAATAAACGGTGCACTTCCATCTTGCTCCAACCATTTATGCTCTACGTCTCGAACATCTTCGCTGATTTCCTGCATGTATCATCATGATTTTAAATAATTTATTCGTGACATCGTAGATAATTCTCTGAATAATCTATTATATAAAAGAGTGATATATATATATAATAAATTTACAATGTTAATCTTGAATATTCTCTTTCTATAAAATATAATAGAAAATAACAAACTTCAAATATTATAAATTTACATTTAAGATCATTTATTGTATCTTCTAAAAAATAGATTACGATACTCGTGGTTAAAGATCTGCTAAAACATGTCAGATTTGTTTGATCAATATTTCATATTACTGTACAAAACACAACACAATTTAAGAATCATATAACAATCAAATCTAAATATATAATTAAATAATAAAATTAGTGATAAGTTTTCTAGACTAAAAAGTGCCATTGTGGCATAAATTATACAAAAGCAAGAGGAAGAAAATACAAAAAAGAAAAAAAAAGAAATCAAATCATATACAGAACATTCATAAGAACAACATACGCACACAACCCATAAGTTATCCTTTTGTTAATGTTAAAATAAAAATGCAAAAGAATAAAGAAAAAATATCAATAAAAATATGCTTGTGAGTAGCATACATTTTCTCAAGAGTGTTTAGTACTGCATCATGCACTTCACAATTCATGAAATTTAAAAATGGTATGGGGGAAAAGGAGAGTTGTTATAATATTTATAATTAAAATATACTTGTATTGTTTCGTTTTCCTCGAATACTCACTATTATTATCATCTAAAAGCATAAATAATTAATTCGATTGTTATAAAAAAGTGAACGTTTTCTACTAAGAAGTAATATAAGAAGCGATCATACACTTTAGAAATTTTTGGCTTAATTTTTTCGTTCCCTTTTTATCATTTTTAAATGGCAACAATGAGAACTGTAATAATAAATTAGGATTTTTTATTTGATTCATTTACTATACTATGCATCAGAAAAAATGAAGAACTAACTGGATCGATATTTTAAAGCCATACAAAAGCACATATTAATCGTTTAAAAAAAAAGTATTGCTGCATTACATTTTCCAAGTTCCTGCCTGGAGAGAAATCTTTTATGTAGAATCGTACCTTGAGCGAGAAGGGTCTCTGTGGTTTTTCTTGAGAGGGTTGTTGGGGTACAGGAATGGCCTCAGATACACTTGTTGGGGTCTCCCCCGAAGATGCAGAGGTTACTGGGGTGGGGGGACCGATTTCTTCCGGACTGTCCCCCCCAGATGTTGACGAGGAAGGAGACTTTACCTTACCCTGCAACCAGCCCAACCAGCGTGCCTTGTTAAGTACTCAGAGTCCGCCACCAACCACCGTACACCATGGAAGAGTGTGTCCATAACCAAATTTTACGTTCAAGCATTAAGAGCCAAAGCTTATTCAATAAAAGTTCTTGCAAATTATATATTCTTTTTTTAGCTAATTTACTACATGTGCACAAACTCTCTAAATTTTCTTTGAAAAATATTTTATACATAAAAAAGGGCAATTAACAATGCGATGGCTCCAACTAAAGATAAATTTAACACAATATATATAAATAAAAATTCATTTGTAAAATTCAGAATAATTTTGTTACGTTTTTATAGCGTTTGTAATCTGTATCATTGCGATATTTCTAAGCACAAATGATTATATTGTGTCAATAGATGTTTTGTTCCTATATTTCTATAATGATTGACTAAGTATATAAATAAAATGCTTGACTTCATTTCTCTCAGTTATATACATCAATAATAAAAAGTTCAAACATGCACACCAGCACCTTTAAAAAAAAAAAATGCATATCTCACAAGTTCATATTTTTGTTTCAAATGTTTTATATACAAACTATTAATTAAAAAATAATAATTCATAAAAGCAATAATACTAAAATAATAAAATGAATATAAACCTTAAACCTTGTTATATGGAAAAAAAAAAAAAGATCAATGTGCATCAATATGCACTTACCACGATGAACAGCTGAAAGATGAGAAAAGGAATAGTATTAAAAATAATATTATTAGTATCAATAATTACTTTACAAAAGTGCAAAGAGAAATAGAAAAGAAAAAAATCGAATTACTGAAGAAAATTATATGGAAAAAAGTTGGATCGAAAATTTATAAAATTATGAGAATGAATAAATGAAATAATTAGTGAAAAAAAGATGTGCAGCTTTTTACCTCAACCAAGTAGCTATCTATATACTCCAAGCTTATATTGTTCTGTTAATATATATATAAAAAAAATATACTTCTTGTAATTGTACAATATACAATATGATAAAAAATATCTACAAACAGCATTAAAATTTAATGAATCATTCCATGTCAACCATTGTGCTCTTCAAACTCTATGATTCTTTGATTTATAGTAATTATCAAATATTCATTCTTTGAAAATAGAATGATTGACATAGAATGCACTGTGCTTATAATACTATCTAATACATACATATATGTATGCAGTAATGTTATATACGATACGCACAACACAAATATAGGATGACGAAGTGACGAAGAAAAAGAAACACTAAATTTATGTTGATTATGCCTATATGCATTGATCTATACTAAACACCCGTGCCGAAATTTCGAAATGAATCATCGACTCATGTCTACGTATAATGTTCTGTTTCAAATAAATAAATTATACATTGAAGGATGTAATATGCAAATTTGTAGGAATCTATGATTATGAAGATGAAACAAATCATTAATAGTCATTGTCTAAAATTGACAACATAGTGTATTGATGAATTTAAGAATTATTCGAATATCATTTTAATAATATACCTTTGTAACCGCTTGTAGAAAAGCAGCTTTTCCAACTTTTTGTCGCTGCTTCGACATAACAACTTCCATTCTTCTTTTTTCATTCTCGATGTGACGACGTTTTTCTTCTAACTTTAATCTAATATTATTTAGCTGCGAGGCCATTACAGTGTTACCACCATTTTCGTCTAATTACAAGAAAATATTAATTTTTATACTTACATAAAACAATATATTTATTACATTACAACAAAATCTCACCGATCGATTGATGTTCTATTTGTTGAGAATGCTGTGTACTTTGTTGTTGCCATGTTGTCGTGTTTGGTAATGTTGCAAATGTAGTCTTTTTCTCTGCAATTCCATTTCCATTACTCTGACCATACTTTTTACTCGAGACATTAGATTTTGTAGAGTTATCATCTCTTTCTTGATCGGTATAAGTGAGATTGATCCCCTTTTCCATACTCTGTTTACTGAGGTTCGAGAAACTGGATAATTTAGTGGTACTACCATCGTTATTATCATTTTCACTGGAATGTAAAATGCTCTTGAGTGCAACATTATCCAAGCTAGAATTTGAGGCTTGTCTTCTCAACCTGGATGGTTCTTCATTATTATAACCATTATCAGCAAGTATATGTTGAACACCACTTCCATATACGTCTTGAACACTCGAACGTGCAGGGAGAGTTGGTTCGGTGGTACTTCTTTTACCAGTATACACTCCTACTTCTTTATCCGGATTTCTACCAAAGTTATGTAAATTATCCTGCGTAAAAAATCTTCCATAGTGTAATCCGTATTTGTTTTTTTTTTTAATCCAGAATTACAGGCGCTGAAGCTTACCTGAGATCCACCAAAATTTTCAATAGTTAATTGAGAATCATCGGTAACACTATTACGTCTGGATCGACGACCAGCATAAGAAGTTCTTCTCTGATCTTCCCAATTGCTTGGTCGTCCAGCTGCCTCCGCTCTACCAATAATTTTTTCATCAGCCACAGAGCTCAAAGTAGGAATACCTTTTCCACGATGTACTACGAAACTTTCCTCGCTACCGGCCCTTCTGTGAAAATCAATTATTTATACGAATAACTAAAAGAAAAAGATAATCTTCGACATTTCAAGTTCATCGTTATCATTGCGTACCTATCGTCGTAAGAATGACTTTCGGCAGTTTGTTGCAAAGATTGTGACTTCTTTACAGTGCTGGATGGCACGCTTTTTGCAACTAGAAAAAAATTAAAAAGGACGATCTTATGATACGAGTTATTTATAATAAAAGATTACGTACGAAATCCCAAATATCTAAATACATAAGAAAAATAACAAAAAGGGAAAAAAAAACAAGGTGAATATAATAAATCAATTCTTCATGTATATATATATACATACACACACACATATATATGTACATATATATATATGTGTGTGTGTACACATATCATATTAATTAATTAAGCTAAAATGTATGAAATTCGGATGGCTAACTCAAAAGAGAATAAACACCACTCAATATTAAATTCTAACGATATTAAAAGGCAAAGGTATCATGGGAGAAGAATCATGATCCTTTAAAGCAGAGAAATAGAAACCTATGCAAAAGTGAACAATTGAAAAATCGTAGAAAAAATAAAAGCTTATATCATACAATTATAAAATAGATGTTTGTATAAAATTATAATGTAATTAATAACTACAATCTAATAACTAGCAAATACTGAATCATTATTCTAGTGTATTCACGATTCTGAAAATAAATCAAATTAAAATAAGGAAAAAGGAATATGAGATGGTTAAAAATGATATATATATATATATATATATATATATATATATATATATATTTATAATATATAATCATAAATAACACATATACATATACACAATATACATCGCAAAACAAACATACTAACTGAACATGGAGTAGATTATCATCATCATTATCATCGTCATCATCATCATCACCATCATTTTTTTTAACGAATCTCCTAAATTTCTTCCACTTTTGGGCGCTATGTTATATATATATAATATAGTAGTAGACGTCTCTCAACCTCATGCAAAATAAATAGAATTCGAAGCGAATGCAAGCAGCAGCCATTGCCGCACATATAGAGATATGTTCATCGCGAGACATATGTTATTTACATGCATTCATGTTGAAGGGGATCGCTACGCTTTATGACAATGATCAGATGTTATGCACATAGTATGGATTAGTAACAAGCAGTGCGCTCCTAATACCTGTACTTAAGTACAGATAATAGATACTATAGATATAAATGCTGAGATATATACGTTTTTGAATGCAAAACGCATTTGTATGACTGACGAAAAAAACGAATCTAATCACTTTAGACGAATTTATTCACTCGTATAATCATAGATTTCCCTAGATTGTGTCGAGACGTTGTAACATCGACGAAAGCGAATTACTAATCAGCAAAAGTGCTTCAAACACACAAATATATATATATATATATTTTTGTTTTCAATGTCTATTTTACGTACAATAAAATTTACTCATTCAGCATAAAAGCAATATACTATATGGAGATATATATATATATATTTTTTGTTATTGTGCTCGACAAAGAGAAGCTATATATACCGATCTGATCCACATTGAAAGTATACGAATGACAAGTGAACGTGAGAAATGTACATTGTATAAATATTAGAACGACGTAAGGTATATATAACGTGGATGTGTGTGATAAAAAGGGAGAAATCCGCCGATAATCTTGGATCCCTTATTTTCATATATGTGAACATGTCAGTCTGCGAAACGCGATTCACAAGAGAAGACCACCTAGTTGATGATTGGTTTGGTAACGTATGGGTACCTGTGAAGCCTGGCGCGGATACGGAGAGGTTGCTTCTCAGATCAGGTATCGGAGCTATAGACTGTGGTAGACTTCTTTTATGAGCTACGCCATGACTATTGCGCGGGCACGCTGCACAGATTGCCCGTCACCCGCACACACACAGTATTGGTTCATTGGCAACCGGAAGTTGACGAAAGAAGAAGGCGAGGATAGCGTTGTTGTCAAGCATCAAGAAGATTATGCCATAGAAATATATGGAAATACGAGTATTACAGTTGTATATTAAGTACTATTGTAAAGGACTTGATTTTCTCCCTCTTCTTTTCTTTCTCTCTTTCTTTTTTCTTTATATATATATATATATATATATCTTTTTTCATTTACATTTTTTCTCTCTCTCTTTTTCTTTCTTTCTCTTTTCTGTTTACAAAGTACCAAATTAATTAAATAGATACACATTAGTCGTTGCTGAGGAGCTGGTTCTCGAGGCTGGGACGAGTGTGTGTATTGACACTGATAAAAAGCGTGATACCAATCCAATTGCAGGCAACTCTCTCTCAAATTTTTCCCACAAATTTTATATACATGTATGCATATACATATATATATATACATATATATATGTATATGTATGTATGTATTAGACAGATTATGTATTATTATTACTAGAGATAAAAAATGAGGTTTATAGAATCTAAGTATTGCCTGCAATAGCAGTGGAATTCCATGGAAAAAAAAGTATAATAACACAAATTATAAAACGGGTAAGTTCGATACAATATGTATGCCAGCCTTCACCAAAATATTTTAACAATTAATTCCACCACCAAAATACATCGGGGATGATTTAATAATCCCATAGTGTTGTGTCAATATAGGTAGGCTGTCAACATGATCGAACCAATCTTTCCAAATAGGAAGTATATCCAGAGGGAAATCATGTACGATTATTTATTGAACGTCACGTACCATCCAAGAATTGCATTGCCCTCTCCTCGCCAGGATATCGTACACATTTAGCTGGATGAATTTCCAAGACGTTGTACATGTCCGCCAGAAAAACGACCAAATTCGGTTTCATAGATCTATCAAATGATATTTAAAAAAAAGGAATATACAATATGTGATTTCATTTTGAGTTTATCAGAAACGTTCTAACAGTAACTTACCCTCTCATATACGTAACATCTTCAGGCTGCATATGGAAAATAGAGTAGGGTAAGCATCTGGTACAAAATGTATGCACCAATGAAAGATTATGCAAGGCATCAGCAACAGAAGGTCTCTTAGACACCCTGATGTCCATCCAATTCAGTTCGCCAGGACAATAAAAGGCAACGACGGCTGCGAGTCCAACACCATCGCAGAGAGATTGGAAATCTTTAGCGGCTGGCAGTTCTGGTAATCTTGTCTTGTCACCGGCACCCTCCTCAGTTTGAATTTTTGCGATTAGCGCGTGCGAAGCGTGGCTTATCCAAAGTAAAAGTCCTTTCTCGTGATCGTTTGGAACTTCTACATCGGCTTGGGGATCGAATCGACGTATTGCCGAGACAACACGATCGCCAGTTACCACTTCTTTCGCATATAAGGCCATCAAGCCTTCTATCACAGCCATATGCGCAGACTACAAGTGATAAAATTAAACTGTAGTAATATTATAAACGATAATAAATAAGTTTTACTATTGACAGAATCATATCATTTCTTTACCATTTTAATCGGTGAATTTTGAATGAGAATCGTTTCGGTGAGCTGAGTATTGTTAGATTCGGCAACGTTCACGCCCTTTCTCGCCAATGCTTGCAATATACCGCAGTGATTTTGATTGTGATAATTGGGATCAGAATAAATGTTCGCCAAAGCGAGACAGTAGAGTTCTGCATTGGAGAGTGCATGGACGATTTGTGGCTTTAGATGTTCTTGATCCTGCAAAAGAGTTAAATATTAATACCTGAAACGAGATATAAAGAGAGAAAGAGAGAGAAAGGAGAGGGATTCAAACGTAAAATAGAAAAAAAAAGAAAATGAGGGGTTGACTTTGATGTCTCTCATTCCAGAAATTCCCATGATGGAATTGCAAGATGATGAAAGTGAAAATACAAAATCTGCGCTGAACTATCGATCCGTATACCGCACACGCTCTCTATGTGACTGAACGAAACACAATACTGCAAGATCCACCGACACGACACCCTGTGCGACCGCAGCATAAGAAGAACATCCAAGAAGAATAGACGACATCGTGACCGAGGAATAAATATTGACTGCAGACCGTAATATCCGGCCTGAAGAGAAGGGACACGAAAACTCGAGACGAATCTACTCGTGAAACGGAAATACATATGCTCTACGAAATATCTCCTGAATATGTATGTGTTTGTTTTCACGAATGATAAATTATATTTATCATTGGCATTTATGTAGATCACATGATTTTATCGAATCAGATACAGATCTGATCTTTACAGATTCATCTGTATTCAATATTGTAAGTAATTATATATCTAATAGTTATGGGACGAAGGTAATTAATATCTCTAAAATATCTGGTTACTTTAGAATTTTTGGAATGATAAATTGTTATTATATTTATCATCGGAATTTGTATAGATCACGCCATCTTATCGGGTCATACTCGACACCATTTTTATAAATTTGTCTATAATCCTCATTGTATGTACAAATTTTTCAAGCGTTATCACATTTTTTATAATCAATAATATTTATACAAAATGTTTCAATTAACTGGACGAAGATAAAAAAAAAAACAGTTAACAAAAAAGAAGAAAGAGAAAAAAATTCCAGTGCAATCACGAGAATAAATAAAGATAAATCGTACGAATCTTTACCTTCCATTGCCAGCACCAAGGTGAAAGAGAATGTGCAAGAAGTAATTAACGATTCGCTTTGATCAACGATGAATTTAAAACGAGAATAATTTACATTCCAATCGATTCGTTTTCTATCTATGTATGTATATAATATTTCTATGGTACAGAGTCTGTAGTACAAAGAAACGATTTACAAAAAGAAAGAAGAAATAGAGAGAGAAAGAAGAGGAACAGTCAGAGACGATCAATTATCGAACGATGCTCGGCTCTCTTTCTCGCAGGTGAATGAGAAAGAGAAAGAAATAAAAAGAAAAATAGAAATAGAGAAAAAGAGAGAAAGAGAAGGGGAAAGAGATAGCTGCAATGTGATAACGACCTCCTGGAGATCAGCCAGGATCCTCTTACCTCTCTCTTAAGAGTCGAACTATAATCACAACGCATTAGATCTTTACCTCTTGCGAAGCAATCGAAACAATAGAAGGAAGAATGTTACATTGTTTCGAAATTTTTTCTAGATTTATTATAGCGTAATAAAAAAAAGATAATAAATATATATAGAAAACTTGATTTACCAATGAAAAAGAAAACAGTAAAAAAAAATAAAAAAGGACGAAAATAAAACCCACAAGTATATACAGGGTGTTCATAAATAATTGTAACGATTATACGTATTATAATTTTTCTTATTTTTCTTATGTAATGAAACACAAATTTACAAATCAATGCATAAAAACATGAAGTTGTAATCATAAAAAAAAAAATTTAATAAATTTTTACAACACTAGTTTCGCTATGTAAAATATTATTAAATCGCTGAAATAAGGGCAAATCACTTATGCACACTCCGTATAATTTGTGTACACCCTATAAACGATAGAAGAATTGAGAATTAATGTTCCATGAAGTTCAGAGACTCGATTCTTCGTGGGAGAGTTCGAACTTTCATTCAAGGAGATTCTAAAGAAGTGAAGATATTTTCGAGAAACGAAATACAATCTTCGAGTAATTAGGGAAATAATTAATGGCAAGGAAATGACGTTGATTTCGAAACTTCGATATTTCAGTGATATGGAATGAAACGATAGAGAGAGAGAAAGTGCAATAATTCATTTCTAAATAAATATTCTAACCTTACGTCGATGAAACGACGATAAATCCAGGAAATACAACATGTTCGACACGTAACACTATGTATAATATGTATATATGAATGTATGTATATATAAACCAATGATTATGAAACCAACTCAAATATTTTTATTTCTGTTCGTGATATCTTGACCTTTTGGCTCGAATTAATTAAAAATTATTTTTCTACATAATGGCAATTAAAAAAAAAAAAAAAAATTAATTATATTTATTCTCGAGAAAAATAATTCTTTTACGTAATTAAAAAATATTGAATAATAGCGTGTTTGCTATCATTATATATGTGTGTTTAATATCTCAAAAATGACTTACGATTAAATCACATTAATAATCATCGGCTCATATATATGTGTATCTTAATGTATACAGGTCGTTGAACGAAAATAAGAAAATAGATTTTTTATATCCGATACATTTTGATAAAGCTCGAAATAATAATGAAACTGTGAGTTCGAGTCGACGTTTCACGTTTTACTGTTAACACAAAAGAAGAGACAAGGAATATGTACGACGATCGACGAGTAATACGATTGAAATTTAATTGGATCAACGATCAGGAATGGTAGACTCACGCGCGTGTATGTTTATATGTCGCGGCCAACGTCTCTACAGTTTATTTTCTAAGAAAACCTTGTATTCTGAACTATAACAAAACATTGCAGACCTCAACCCGTAAATTTTTTATTAATATTAATTTTATTTTTCTTCGATCCATTTTGTTAAAATTGATCTCTCTATTATTAAACAAATAACATAGAAACATTCAGCCACACGCACAAAGAGATTCAATTAATTTACGATCATAAAAGAATTAAAGATCGAGTTAATTTCTTTTAAAATCCGATCTCGAGATAACTTAAAAAAGTTTTTATCAAAGAAAGAAAAAAGGTACACGATCGATCTAACGCTTTTCTATTATACGTACGGAGAGTTAGTCGATAAAAATAACTCTTTAGAGAAACTATTATGAGAGATTAAACAAATTATCAAGTTCAACGACCTCGTAAATCACTTGGAATAGTTAGAATAACAGTGTGTAAATCGAATAAATTCCTCTAGTATATTGGTTCAAGTGAATAAAAAATAAAAAAGGTATCGTTTACCTCGTGATCACGATAATACGGCTCGCGAAGGTTGTCTGGTACTCGATTGTTGTATGCCTTCGATAGGAGCCATTTCACGGAGGCACGTTGTTTAGCCTGAAAAATATATATGTTATGTATGTTCGTATACGTGTATATAAAACGCACAGATAGAAAATAAAAGAATATCCGAATATTTTATCGTCACGTACATATATATATATATATATATATAAATCGATAAATAATAGTCACTTTGTTATCAAGAACCACTTTTGTTATCTCTTCATTACACCCCTATCACACATTCCCTTCGTGTCTTTTAACGCATACTATAAGAGAAAGATAAGAAGCTCTCTATCGTGGCACTCGAGACAGGCTTCTTCCCTCTGGACCAAAAGGATGCTGCTACGACGACTTATCGAAAGAGAACGGAACTATCTACAGGACGGATCAAAAATTCCTAGATGATATTAATTACTTTGTTTTCAGATATATTTTTTTTATCGACCTCTTGTAATTTTACAATCGGGAGAAAAAGAAAAAAGTAATTAGCTTATAAATGTTTCGAAAATGAAGAAGAAGAAAAATATAGAGTAATTGATGATTATCGCTTAAGAACATTTGCTCCACCCTGTATAAAACTTGTGTCCTTGCTATTTTATTAATATGCAAGCATTTCGTTAATAACCTTTTCAAATTGATAAGAAACAAATTCTAATCGAGGGAGAATTAATTATTTTTTTTTCTTCTTTTTTTAAATTCTTGATCATTACTTTCGGCAAACTTTTTATGATTTGTAGAAAAGTTTTTATTATAGATGGATAGTTTACCGTAAGAATGAGAGTGGTTGTGGGGATCTCGAACGTGTTAAAAGAGGTCAGCGAAGTCTAACAATCATTGTTATCGAGCAACGCTTGTTCGCAAGCCATTAAACGTCGTCATCCTTCAAAATAGATGGCCCTGAATGAAGGGAAAAGCTTCCTATTTCTACGATAATACCCCACCATTTACCAACTTTCTTCCAAGACGAAAAACTTCTTTCATTCAACCGCGTCGCTTACATTCTAGACACGTGAGCAGTACTTTTAATTGAATTCGTGAGAAACATGTATCTTCCTTGGATTAAAAGTTTTTATAATTATATATATATTAAATTATATTGTTACATTATATATATATTATATTGTTACACAATATAATATTTAATAATTTTCTACGTAATAATTCGTAAATAAAAAATAAAATTATTAAGAAAAGATTTATATCTTTATCTTGGCTCACAAAAAAATTCATCTTCTCTTCTTGTTCGAACAAAGCCATTCGGATTTCAGGAAACTCGAGATCCGAGGATATATACAATAAAACACGATTTACAGTTCCCCAGAGAATAGAAGATTGCAACGGAAAGGAGATGTTCCTTCTCGCCTTTCTTCGAAGACAGAGTCTAAGATATTCTCAATGGCCCCTTTATCGACTCCTTGGGATAAGGAAAGAAATTTGACGAGGTTCTTCGAGATATCTCGAGATATACAGCTTGACTCGTTAAAAATATCGAATTTTATGAATTACAAAAATATTAAATACAGGGTGAACCGAAAGTTCCTAGTTGATTAAAAAAAAGGAAAAAAGAATCGATCACTTTTTTTTCGACACCTTTTAAGGATGAATTTTTTTTCAGATTATAAAACTACAGGCTAGCAACTTTTTTACAATCTGAAAAACAATTCTTGTCTCAAATTTTTTGTCTCTTTTTTTTCATATTTTTTTTTTTTTAATATTAAAAGAATTCTCAAAATTAATTAAATATCGATCAAGGACTGACTGTATTCGCGTAAAAAAGATACGTACATACATAGATATGATTTATATCCTTTTACAATAATTAGATTCGTCTAGATATTACGGTTTTAGTATAAAAACACGTGGAAATCCATGTCGTACACGCTTTAAGAAAATTGTCCGCATGATGTTCGGAAGAAGCGCGTTTAAGCGTCGCACGCGGAATGCAACGCACGTGCGCACGTCCAAGCCGCAAGCAGCGGTGCTTTTATATACGCGTGGCTTCTTGTCTATAAAAAGATGCCAGGTCATAGCTTAAACAGAGTCACTATGTATATATGTATATATGTATGTACGTACATGTACGCAAGACATGGAATACATATTGCATTACGAGTACATAAAATGGATTCGCTCGATCGAGCAGAGAGGTTTCGAGCTGCTAATCTTTGATGATCATTCACGTGAATTGTCCTATTCAAAATATTCACCGATGATTTTAATCTTCAGCAAAGAAATCGTAGATAAAAGAGAAAATAGATATTTTACATAAAATAAATCTGTAATGAAAAATAGTTTGATAAATTGTCCATGACGAACTGCAATAGGGGGAAAAAAAAAAAGATAGAAAACATCGTAGTACAAAAAATCAAATTAGCTAGCATTTAAAGTGACAACGATAAAATATTCGAAAAAAGGTAAGAAAACATAAAAAAAGAAAGAGAACAGAAAAAAAATCGTAAGAAAAACTATGTTAATGTATATCAATAAAATGATTTAACGATCCATGAAAATAAAGTGAGGACATTTAAAATGGGAAGTAGAGATGATTTTTTCCGTAGATAACACATACGCCTCCTTCGCGTCCTTTCGCTTTAATTAATGGACAGTCTCGCGTCTCTTAGGGTAGACACAATGCAAACTCTCGTAATAATCAACGGCGTAACGGTAGAAGTTCTTAATATGGATTCCGGCCATGGACACTGCCCACATAACGTGGCATGGTTCAGAAAAATACCCGTTCGTGTCGGGGAAAGAGAGAGAGAGAGATTGCGGTGATAAATATTACGTAGGGACACCCGGTATGTAGAACGAAGAAAGGAAACACGAAGTGCATCAAAATGTACCAGAGAGAAAGAGAGAGAGAGAGAGAAAGAGGTTTCATCTCTTTCAATATTCTTTAAACCTTTTCTACTCTTTTTTTCTCTAAAGATAAAAATACGAAGTAATTTTCTATATATATGTATATTTGTTTCGAAAAAAAAATTGATGAAACAATGTAGATATATGGGTACATTTTTTTATTTTACATACAGGAGAATAGAAAGAGAACAATGACGATAATGAACTTCCTAGATTTTATATTCTAATATATATGCGTATGTATAAAATAAAATAAAATTGTGTCGATTATCCGACCATCTGATAGAATCCAAAGTTCTAACGAGAGGTGAAATCAATCGTCGTCGATTAAAAACAGAAAAAACGAAAAGAATGAAATGTTGAAACTTCGTGATAAATAAATATGTCAAACTCAGAAATTTTCCAGACACGACACGTATGTGTGCATGTATGTACTTTCTAGGTAAACGCTAAGTGACTCGACTTCCAAGCAAACTTCTCTTTCTCTTTCTCTCTCTCTCTCTCTTTCTCTCTTGAGTAGGTTGGTAGGTTGCATCGTACGAGTCAGATAGAAAATAAGGTGGGACCTAACAGCAACGGCAGCAGCAGCAGCAAAAGCAACGCATCGATGGACTCTTCGTAAGAACCATTACGAGACCCACGAGCACGGATCTCTCTCGTTTCCTTTTTTGGCGCATCCTCGAGAACACCGTTCTCGCCTTTTATCTGTCGACGCGTGCGCTCGAGAGAACTCGGAAGTTGCGAGGACACTTATTTTTACTTTCTTAAAAAAAAAAAAGGAAAGAAAAAAGCGAAAAAAAAATTAAAAATTTAACGAAAAAAAAAGAATAAGCAAATAAAAAATAAAATATAAAACATCGTTGCAATTGAAATATTTGTTAAGCAAAAAATTGTAAGTGGGAATTAGAATAAACTAATTGTCGTCTAATTTAATTACAAAGAAAAATAAATAAATAAATAAATAAATAAATACTTATATAAATAATTCATTATATAACCGAACGAATTTTAAAAACATTTTTCATCCCTTTTCTCTCTCTCTCTCTCTCTCTCCTTCTTTTTCTACGGAAACGTTAACGTTTTCACGATAAATGGTTTCAACGCGTACATTCCTGTCTCTCTCTCTCTCTTTCTTACACACATACACACATGTACATAGAGAGATGGAGAGAGAGAGAGAGATACTATGGCACGATAGGAAGAAAAATAAAACGCTTGTATGCACTTGGTCCGCGAGGAAGGCCGAAGATCAAAGCAAAAAGGAAAGGAGGCATGCCTGGTACGTCTCGAAGGTTCACCGATTTACGAGGAGTGTGAAGAACAAGAGAAAGAATAAAAGAGAAGAATAAAGAGAAAAGGGAGTGAACGAGTTGAAATCGAAGAGAGAGAGAAACATTATCTCTTTCTCTCTCTACCTCTGCTCGTTTTTGTACGGCTTTTCGCAGAGTTTCCTATGCCAAGTCAAACAAAACTGAAGACGACTTCCCGTCGTCGACGAGACGGATTTCCTTTTCTTTATGTGTGTGTGTGTGAAAGATGAATTATCAAGTTTCAATACTATGAATGAGTAAAATAAATCAATTTTGACAAAAAATTCACAATACGATATTCACTTTTCTCATTCATTTCTTTTTTAATGATCAATAAAAAAATAATAATCGAAAACATACGACAAACCATAATTCAAATTGAATATTATGAATGAAAAATCAAACTGATTTAATAAATAATTGAAGAAACGTCTCATTTTTTATGTCCCATTTTTTCTCTCCCACTTTTCTTCTTTCTTTCTATCTCTCGTTAATCGTTATTTCGAATCGAAAGCAGATTAAAAAAATATATCTTTAGTATGTGAAACGATCGGACAAAAGAATGAAGCTAGATCGAATTTCAGATAATTTCCACCTACGTAGAGTGGCAATGGCCCTGACCATCGCGTCGTATCAAGGATCGTACTAGATAGCGTCTCTAATAAACGCGTATTAGACGCACAGGCACGCTACATACCAAGAACAAGCGCATCCACAAATTATACATGTACATATTCCTATCTAATTCTATAGATACAATAATTGAAACGAAAGAAAAGAAAAAAAAACTCTAATTTACTGCGAAGCAAATTTCCATAATCCGTTCGCATTACTTTTCTTATCTTTAGTGTATATCTCAAATAATTTTGTTTTTCTTTATCTCTTTTTTCTCTTATTTTTTAATAATATTTCTGATAAAATAATGATTAGATTTTTTTGACTGGAAACGCGAAAGAAAGGTTATTAAAATATCTAATTTCCTAGTTTAGAGAGTCAACGTTACTAGATAGTCTTCGTTACTTGGAGCTTTCGAGCCCGAAGGCGATCGAATAACGACGAGTTAGAGTTAGAGAGAGAAAGAGAGAGAGGGGGGGGAGAGACTTTACTTAGCCTGGATGGAACGAGAAAGGAGGATAATAAATATCCTCGAAGAATTTCATTTCGCTGAGATCTCTCATATTTTTTATCTTTCCCATTAATTTCGTTCTCGAGAGTATACAAAAAATAAAAAAAATATCTGTAGTAAAAAGAATAAAAATTTTTCGAATACACGCGAGGCAGTAATGGCAAAGACACACGAATGTAATCGTCGGCGTCGTTCGGTGGTTTTGCAAAGCTTCCGTCGTTGTTGCGTGGGCAAACTCAACAACGTTGACGACGAGGTAAATGTGTGGGTCGAAAGTCGAAGTCTCGACAACGACAACGACAACGACGACAACGACGACGACGACGACGACGACGACGACACCAACGTTGGATGATTTTCTACGGTTTCCATCGAACGAGAGAGAGAGAGAGAAGAAAAAAAAAATAAATATAAAAAATTTCGTGTAAAAATATTATGCGGGGAAGTTGAGTCTATAGATCTTTTTTTCTCTTATATTCTCGACAAGTGTATTTTCATTATTTAGCCCATCTTATACCATACATGGTAATGTAAAGTTTTCTTATATATAAGTTACTATTTTGAGATAATATTTAAAAATAATAAAATTAAATATTTAGAATATGATTATATATACACATATGGGTAAATAATACGAGAGAAAAAAACAGAAGAAGAAAAAGAAGAAAAAAAAAATATCGTAATCTTACCAAAATTAATCGTAGTATCCAGATCATTCGGCCGGCGAGAGAAAATAAAAGTATCCTTTTAAGAAATCTATTAAATTGATATCTAATCCTTTCTCGCGTATATTTACAACTTAGTAAATCCGTGACTGGTTAATCGATCGCAGATCGATCGGGGTCATCGCGAAAACGTCGTCGTCGTCGTCGTCGTCGTCGTCGTCCTTTTGAACTTCGTTGTTCTCGCAAGGAAGACGAGATTCGCGAGGATGACCATGAGAATAATAAGGCACATCGCGAAGAAAGGAACGAACGAAGACTGATGTCTCAGTCTCTATAAGAAGCAGCACCCAACCGCTTTGCTCTAACTGCTACTGCTACTGCTACTGCTGCTGCTGCTATTGCTGCTGTTGGCTACTAAGAAAGAACGTTCGCACTGTTTCGTATGTGGATCGCGGTCCACGCACCGACGGCCACGTTAACTATTTAACGTCGACTTCGTTAAGCGTCTTACACAACGTTTTCAGACTTTTAGTAAGAGAACGTTCCCTTAGATCTTTCTTACGTCCTACGTAACTTTTTCTTTTCTTTTTTTTTCTTTCTTTTCCCCCATAACTTCATCGTCAATCAAGACATTTTATGAGGCATGATTTAAGAAAACATCTTAATCTATCTTTCCTCGTTCAGACAGCACTTACTGCAAAAATTTATTTATACCGACATTAGTAGTGTCATTCCTCTGATCTCCGTTAACCTCGATTTACGATTTAAATTGATCCATGTCTCTTTTAATCGTCGACGTCAATATCGACTAGATATTATTTATATAAAAATGTGCGATTGGAATTTTTAACATTTTATACGTTATACGTGTGAATTATTTTTTTTTATAAATTTAAATAAAAAATAATATGACGAATATCCTCTCTCTCTCTCTCTCTCTCTCTCTCTTTCCGAGAATGATCGAGAGTAGTTAAAAAGATCACGCAATAATTTACTACAGATAAGACGATGAAAGGGATCGCGATTGCTTTGGCTTCGCATACCTTCGATAGGTGCAAATTCTTCTTTAAGCTTCGTTCATACCAAACGTATGCACTTCTTCGAGTAAAACTTATGTGTATCTCCGAGGAAGCCGAAGAAGCCGCTTAACGGATATTATCGACGAGCGATGGTGGTGGTGGTGGTGGTGGTTGCTAGCTCGCATAATCCCTGCACGGACGCTAACTTCTATCGAAATCATATGCCGAGGTGAGCGCGTGCTTTACACACGAACCGTCTCGTATAATTTGCATATATAATGCGCTAATAATAAGATATATCGTTTCGCACACGATCCAGGAAGTACAAGTACCGGACGAGAGTTAAGTATTATCCTCATCCTTTCGAGATCGCTTAAGTCGAAAGAAAATGCGATTTCGAGTGTGAATCTATGAAAATTATATCGATTCTGCGCCAATAAAAAATCGTGTCCAGTGTCATTCGACGATCATTGACTAATTACTCCGTAGATACATATAAAATTAGATTATTGTATTCTTCGTATGATTACACGTATGAAAGCACCGATTTATTATTAGTAGACTCCCTCATTAACTAACTTTTCCGTAGACTCAGTTTTATTAAGAATTATTTTCTTTTTTTCTAACGTGTAATTAAATTTCTTTTAATTATAAAAAAATACTTTCGTAGAGAGTTCGCAAGATTTATAAGAAATTTTGGCAGATTGGAAACACGTAGTAAATCTCGGAAGTAACATTCCAGGAATGCAAACACAAAAAGAGAAAGAGAAAAAGAGAGAAAGAGAAAGGGGTAAAAGGGAAGAACACAACACGTGCAAGCGGTTACACGCGAAAATAGCACAACAAATAAGATACGCACGCGGAAACGCATAGCTTTTGCAACATTCGCTGCACCCGCGCATTTTACACGTCCGATTAACGCTCAGAAGCGAACGCATGGCATCTGGCCTTTCGACTTTCTAATACTTTCATCATTCACCGATCTCACGACGAATTCAATGATCTTATACAACGCTAATTAAATATATCTAAAAATTATTTTAAAAGATCTAATCAATGAAATGAAGTTCTGTCGAAATTAATTTGTTACGATATCTATATATAATATACAGACACACATATATATGTATATATGCGTACAAAATTATTATTAATAAAAGATCTAATCAATGAAACACAATTCTAAATCGAAAGTGATTTATTTAAGATGTGCATGTGCGTTGTAAGAAATACGTAAAAAAATTTTGCAAAGACCCAATCGATATAATAGGAAATTTTAAATGAAAAGTAAACAATATCGATTTCGAATAGATCGAATAAGACACATAATGTCTGATAAAAAAATTAGTAGAAAATCGGAAGTAAGGAAGTTCGATGGAGAAATCGAAAGAACAAAATTAAAGAAAAAATAATAAATAAATAAAAAGGCAAACGAGTCGGTAATGTAAAAACCGAGTGAGCGGAAATTCCAAGCGATTCTTATCTGACGATTCTCGTTCTCCTTTTTCTTCTTTCCTTCCTCTTCTTCGTTGAACGCAATGATCGTTTAAAGTCAAGACCGTCTGACCATGTCCACTTCGTTAATTACAACGGTGGGTTAACGACCGAGTAACGTAGCATAGATGGATAGATAGATAGATAAACAGATAGATAGATCGCCATATGTTTTCATACAATATAATATTTTGCAAAATTAAAAAATTCAAAAAATTTATTTTCTAATCTTTTTGGATTGATCTATCTCTTCTCTTTATAAAATTTATATCATTAAGTGATCTCGACAATTTCGAGGGTCATTGACCCAAAGAATTTACCATAGCAACCAACTGAATTGCACTTTGAATTTCTTCTCTGACATCTGTTTCGACGCCTATGCACGTTATTACGCGTACCATGATATATATATATATATATATATATATATATATATATATATATATATATATAGGTATTTATGCACATTCGCCCGTCGGCCATTTAAACGCATCGCAAACCTATACACGTATACATACGTATGAAGAGAGATTTGTTACACAGCATGTAACTTCTTCCGTACGTGTTAAGCCGTATAACGTAATTGCTAATAGCCATGTGATCTTGGTTCGTTTTCGATGTTGTTTTAAGTGAAATTCAAAAAAAAATTACAAAAAGAAGAAGAAAAACGACAATGATTTTACAGTAAAAGAAGATCGAATAAATAATCATGCTTAATTATTAAATCCAATCAAACAATTATCAAATAACTCGTTTCTTGTATTGAAAATAAAATTTGATATGTATTAACGATACGATTGATGGCTATAAATTTTCGAGCCAATGACTCGATATACGATTACGTACATATGACGTTGAAAAGAAAAGGATAGAGACGAAAGAATATGATCGATAGAGGAAGAAGAGAAGCAGAGAAAGAGAAGGTCTTGAGTACCGAGTACATACATATTCTGTTCGTAGTAAAAGAGACCTGCAGAGAGCCGTTTAGCGCTATATTTATATACTTCAAAGCTATTGGTCGGACCTATGAGACTGCAAAAGCGCATCGTTACGTTTCCTGATTTCGTACTGACCTCGTTTCCCCTCCTTGTAATCTCGTGCACCCTGGAATGCAGTCTTTAAGATCGGTGAAATCTATTGAACGTTCTTCCGTCAAATTATTTTATTGCATCGTTGCACTCAATGTGATGTGTGTGTATGTGTGTGAATAAAAAAGAAAAGAATGCAATTAACGATTGAAAAAAAAAGAACACAAAAAAAAGATGATAATGATATAATACGCATCCTTGATCATCGTATGATTTCTTCATACGCTTTCTATACATTTTCTGTATTTTATTCTATCAATATATCGAACGAGGTGATAAAAGAACATTATAATTATGGATAGAGTAAATAGAAGAGGGGGAAAGTAGAAAAACTAGAAGAAGATATATCACTATTGTCGTCGATTAAAAAATATATCTTGAATCGATCCGATTTCATAGACGTTAATTAACGTTAATTAACATTAATTAAGGCAGCCATTCCCAGGATATCTCTTCTTGTATGGTATCTACGTCTTTTTATATTTTCACAGCCTGACACCGAGAGAAGAATATGTTCACCTTGCGACGAAATGAAAAAAAAAAAAACGAGAAAGAGAGATAGATAGATGAATAGAGAGGGAGAGAGAGAGAGAGAGAGAGAGAGAGAGAGAGAGAGAGAGAGAGAGAGAGAGAGAGAGAGAGAGAGAGAAATTAATTCATAAAATAGTTCCATCTAATGATGCGTTAGCTACAAAATGTTGCGAGTATGATTGTACATTTTGTGTTGTTCTTTTTTTTTTTATTCGTCGAAACGTATATGAAACAAAACAAACATTGAAACATTTCTGAGCCTTTTTTCCGGTGATAGCGATATCCAAACAATAATAATCACATACAAATATACCATGTAAACGAAGAACTTCATTTCTTAGACTCTATGCTTTAAGGACGATAAGGTTATCTATTGAATAAGCTCAGCTGAGTAATCAAAAAACCAAGTCGACAAAAGTCGTTTGAAAAATTTACGCTTTTCTGTTTATCAATTTTATAAGAAATAATCGAACTTTTGATAAACGATAAAAAAATGAGAGAGAATATTAAACATATATTCGATTTAAATAGAATCTACGATATCTCTTTCCAATGCCCTCGAACATTTGTACACATATAATATTTGTACGAATTATTAAATAGTTAAACGCATAGTCTTTGTTTCTTCTATTATAACACGTTAATACGACGTACATACATATGAATGATCAAACAATAGACAGAGAGAGAGAGAGAGAGAGAGAGAGAGAGAGAGAGAGAGAGAGAGAGAGAGAGAGAGAGAGAGAAAGATACAAAGGTAACATCGAGTAACAAGTGTAACTGCATACACGTGTGCATTCACGATGCAGCTCGGTTACAAATCTTTCGGTCGTTAGGAGAAGTCAGATGTGAGGAAGGGAGAGAGGAGGGGGAGAAAGAGGGGGTGAGAGATCGACGATGCATATTGCAACGTCGAGGGATAATTATTTATGAAGTAGAGAAGAAACACGAAGGCACGTATACTCCCAAAGGAAAGTCGTTATTGCGGATAATGGTACTAATAAATCGTGAATAAGTATGAAAGTGTGTGTGTCTGTATCTACTTTTGAGCTTTAAACATTGAGATAAAGATAATACATTGTAAGAACACCCACTCACACACCCACGCAAAACGCAGCTAGACTCGATCGGTACAGGTAAAATCAAAAGTCAATTTTCATATCTCGATTTCGTCATTCACAATAAATATATCTGTTTCCTTTCTTTCGGAGGGAGAGAAGAAAAAAAGAAAGAAAATTATTCAAATTGATTACTTTCTTATCGTTGATCTTTCCACCGTAAGAATAAAACGATTGTTTTAATGAGAAATACTTCTTACATAGTATTCTTAAAATTAATGTTATCTTTTTTCATTATAATATCTTCACTCTTTGAAAATGGCAAGAGTTTCATTGAGAAACTAAAACGGGTCTCTGATGGTAATTAAGCAAATGCTCAAGGGTATTTCTTATGTTCATTAAATATCCGCATTCTTTGAACAGAATAGAAAAATGCATCGTAACTTTTCTTTTTTATATTTTTTTCTTCCTTGTTTTTTCTTTCCTTTTTTTTTTATTTATTACTCTAATATACAAAAGAATACAGTCCATTATTATAATTTATTCTTATTCAACTAATTGATTTTCCGTATAATATCTTTTTAATTATTCTATGTATATACTTTTTAATCGACTTAATAAAACAAAACAAAATGAAAAAAAAACAGAACGACGAATATAAAAATTATCATGTGATCGAGGTAAAAATTCTTGAAAATATTAGCCTACGTGACACCATATAAGTACACGTTCGGTTTTCACGATTTCGATCCGCCTACGATAAAATTTAACGTGAAAGTTTCTTTTCGATGCTTTATGAATATTTCTTTCTTTTCTTTTTAAGCCGTCGACATATAACTAAATAAACACGCACGATATACAAAGACATCGATTGGAAGATTCTCGCGAAGAGAGAAACATGATGGAAGAGAAGAAACATCTGTTAGGATCTAAGTATGTAACTATACTAGCTCGTAATAGAACACGTAGAAGATGTATTAGAAGATCGAGGCAAGAACGAATTTCATTCTAAAAAAAAATCTCGTTGAATATAGTACACGTACAGAATGGGACAAAAGTTTCTAGGCTTGTAATTTTACAATCTGAAAAAAAAGAAAAGAAAAGAAAAGAAAAAAATAAAGAAATTATCTTATAAAAAATCTGGAAAAAAATATTTCATTTTTTAAAATCTTGGCCCATCCTGCAGAACATTTGCAATTCATCAACTACGTTACAAATATAAAACGATAAAACCAATTACGAAGGAGATAGGTAATAGTTATAAACAAGTTAGGTTTTCGTGGACAGTTACTTTTAGTTCTGTTCTTCGAGTAGGTAGCTGATCGTCATACCAAACCTACGCTATTTCGACAAAGCCTGTGGAATACAAACTGAAAGGAAGCGAACTGGCTACGTGAGTAAAACGCGTATGTGTATGTGATTATCCTGTCAATTAAGTTGTGCCTAGAAGTCGACGACGTTGAGAAAAACGATTTTAAAATTAACGAGTGCTTAATATAAAAATAAATAAACGTAATATTGTTCCATCTACGATTAGTGAATTAATACCAATGATAATAATTAATACATAAAAAAATTCTTAGACTTATAATTTTGTAATCCGATAAAAAACATTATCCTTAAAAAAAATCTTGGAAAAACGTAATTCGTTTTTAATATCATCTAAGAATCATCTTCTATTATTATATCACTCGAACATAAAGTTTCGTTGAAACGTTTAAAACACTTTGTATATAATTAAGTATCAAATTAAATCTAATGAAATTTAATTAAAACCTATAATTATTAATTCTGATTAATAAAAAAATAATTGAGAGAAATGATCTATTCTAAAGCCAATCGTTCGATAGACGAAAGCGAAATCGCGTCCTTGACATTATTTTACTTCGTGACCGGATTCAGCATCCAGCATCTAACGACGAGGACGACAAATCTGTCGGAGAAGCCATTTCCTTCTAATACTATAGTACGTATGTGTCTATATATATATATATTTATATATATTATTTCGTTGAGAGAAGTCGTCTCACTCAACACCTGCAATTTTAGATTATACGATATATCGATCGTTTCTAACGTCATTTCTAATGTCCCTACTTTCGATATCTACTACGAAGATCGCATGAATGAAATCTACATACAACCCAGATACATTTGTCGTTTAAAGGACAATTTATAATAACACTAAATGTTTGTTTTTTTTTATCTTCGAAATGATTCCCAACAAGTTGAATGTTATGGAAATTACGTCAATACTAATGCTTAGATTTCTTTCTTAGAAATAATTGCAAAACTAATGATATACTTTCTAATTAAGAATAAAATTTAATATAAATATATCTAAGCTATAACATCAATTCGAATAAGAGCATTAAACGTGTTAATTAACAAAGAATCTTCATATACTAATCAATATCTTACATTAGATTTTTTCTTTAATATCTAGAAAACGAGGTTTGTATAATTTTGTAATTGAAATAAAATCGAACAATTAACAATCTTAAATTATTTTTAGCATTTCCATCCATCCATCTATCCATCCATTAGTATTACAATTTAGGTTTTGTTCTCAGTCTTCTTCAGTAGTTCGCATCTCTGTTAGTCGTTTGCATTTTAATCAGTTCAACTTTTCTTCTTGAAGTTTTCATAAAGAAATGGATTTCAACGAGGTTAGTTTATCACGCTAACATTCAACCCCTATTAGTCGCCTTTTACGACAAGCAGGGGATACTGTGGGTATATTCTATCCCCTACCCACAGGGGAAAAATTCACTCACATATAATACGCAAATAATTATATTACAGAATAAGGAAAAAAGAAAATTACGTTTTTACGCAGATTAAAATAAAAATATTTCATTGTCGAGAGTGTCGAATAATATAATTTCGTTTTATTTCCGCATTACGATATTGAATTCCTCTATCTCTTTTTTTTTTTTCTTCTCTAGAAAGAAATATGTAAGTTAACAACTTACGTAAATGGTAGTGACCGTCGCATTTCTAATCATGTCTCTGACGTCGTCCATCTCTCTTCTGGATGCTCCAGGCGTCGTAGTCGGCGCCAGCATCACTTCACTCGCCATATCTTCTAATCTTCTAATGTTTCTTCTCTATCTCTCTTATCTTTTTTCTTCTTTTTTTATATATAACACTTAATATCACCGTAACACAATGCATAAAATAACAATAATAATAACAATATATGTGTTAAAAATTAATAAGCGAAGCTTACGATTGGATTTCACTTGGAAATCATCGTTTCCATTACGAGTTCCTCGTTCTTCGTAAATTCGCATACCGATTAACACACTTATTCCTGCCTGTCGTATTTACCATCTTACTTCTTCGAGAGTCAATATACGAATACCACGACGTTTAAAAGGAGACATTGATAGTTGTACAATTTGGCTTGCGAATAATAACACGCGTCTCTTTCCCTCTCTCTTTTTGTTTACATATCTCTCTCTCTCTCTCTGTTTTTCTATCGTGGCACTGTTCCAACGCGTTTCAAGCAAAATTCTCGGAACTTCTGTAAAAGGACGATAAGGAACACACGTAGGACACACGTAAACACAATATATTCTCAAATAAATATATACGTAAATTATTATGTCCCTTTCTAATACATTATAAAAAGACAGAAAAAGAGAGAGAGAGAGAGAAAAAGGAGGAGAGCTTTCACATTAATATCCTTGAAAAAATATTGTTCCACAATAACAACAAAACTTCACTGAATTCTTCGCACTATTAAATTCCCATTGAAAATAAGAAATATCCTGGACAGGTGCACAAGAATGATAGAGAAGAAAAAAAAGGGTTAAAAAATATAACTAACGTTTAAAAAAAATAGAATAGTTCTCGCTCGACGTTTGAGAGAATACTAGAAGCGAAACGCAGCCTTCGTTCGTTCGTTCGTTCGTTCTTTCTCTCTCTATCTTTATCTATACCTCCTTTCTCTTTCTCTCTCTCTCTCTCGCGGTCGCGTGAGTCAGCTGCTTCGCTACGTATCATCGTCTCTTTCTCTCTCACTCTCTCTTACTCCCTCTATATAATGTGAATATGTATCTATGCACATGAGAAAAGGAAGGGAAACCAACGCGAAAAGAAGAAGGGAGGAAAAGAGGGAGAAGGAGAGGTGAGAGACAGGGAAAGGGAAGAGGAGGAGGAGAGACACTATGATTCTCTTTCCCTCCATGTAATCTTGAAACCAGAATACGAACTTTCAACGAGACAACTCGGAGACGATCCTCCTCTTTTTCTTTCTTTCTTTCTTCTTCTTCTCCTCCTCCTCCTCCTCCTTCTACCAGTATCTTTTATTTATCTTATTTCTTAAGATCGTATAGTTCAATGAAACGAAACACCGAGAATGAGACCTAATTTTGCTCTTAAACCCGTACGCTAATCTCTATTAAATATTTTTTATATGTTACTCCTTTATTAATCATTTTTGCATAAAATTGCTGGACGTTTACAAATCCAATCGCGTAATACATATAAAAATATATATACGTATGTATAAAAAATGATATTTCGATAACGTTCATACACTTTTCTTCGTTATAATAAATCACAAAAGGAAAATAAAAAATCGATCATTCTTTAACGATCGTGTGAAAATCATAATAATTAATCGTTATCGTGCAACGATCCTATGAGAATGTGAGAGAAAGTTTAACGAAGAAAAGTTTAACAAAAAGTAAGAATGGAAAGCTCTTGATTTCTTTTCCATGGTGTGTGTATGTCCTCGGCAACTAAACGTCCAGTTATGCGGCACAACAATTTTTATTCTTATCCGTGCGAACGCAGAAGGACTCACGAGGCGACTTTGCTTGGCCTCTCTTTCTTTTATACTACTATGAAGCGTGTCTTTCGTTGTATAACAATGATAATTACAGTCACGATCCTCCCCGACGACGTTTTCCTTTCGTTACACCAGCCAATTGCATTAATTACGAACTAGATGATGCACGAAACAACGTTTATTCTATGGAATCAGACACTCTTCACATTTTTTTTTCAAATTATTTATATTTATACATCTCATATATTAATAAATATTTTTTTTTAATTTTATTTCTACAGAAAATTATAAGATGTAAATCAATGTAATATGGATCATTGTAAATCCGCATACGTATTAATTACGAACGGGATAAGTTTATTCTATAGAACGAGACTTTGTATGTATTCAAATTATTTACATCGTAGATTAATAAATATTGTATTATTTTCTTTTTAATTTGTTCATATAGATCGATGTATTTGTAATTTTGTAAATCGAAAGAATCTCTAAATAAAATAAAAGTAAATTATATAAATTACGATTAGCTGTTTCATTCGAACAATCCCTTTTAAAAGATTCCCTGATCTTTCTCGATCACGATCTAACTGATCTAGGTTTAGACACGATCGTCTTCAGTTCCTGCATTTCCGAGAAAGCACGACACGAAGTAATAGCCTGAGAGTGTGGGTCACGAGCACGTTAATTGCCACGTAAGGAACGCGAAGGTACACCATGACTATTTATTTTACTTTTTTTTTCTTTTTTCTTTTCTTTTCCTTCTACTCTAGCCTATTCCTATAAGTGGTCGAACGAGAAAGGATAAATCTCGATGCAGGTGCACCGGAAAAACTTTGAAGTCAAGTTTTTCTAAACCATCATTCGGATCGATCGATCGATCTTTTCAAGATCACTGGAGCAGGTACTGAATTAATTAGTTTTTCTTTTTCCGTCGATTATACTACAAATTGAAAAGGATTTTTTATTTCTTTTTTTCATTTTGTGCGATTTGATCGTTTCATAAAGAAAAAGAAAAAAAGAAATAAGGAAATAAAAAAATGAATTAGCTAATAAAACTAAGCTGTCGATCTGTATTACCATTTCTTCAAAAGTTACAACAGTTTTCTATCTTATCGATAAGCAAATAATCGTAGATATTCCACTTGTTATGAAATATCAAACATTGGTCAATGTTTCATGTTTCATAATAAGTAGAATGTTTAATTTTGAGATGCTACCTAATTAAAAAAGATATAGAAAGATATATATCTCTAGATTCGTTACAAATTGTGATATCATTTCGATATGCTGACCCCTGATGCAAGACGATATGTATATTCCACGATAAGTTACGAAAGATAAAACGTGATCAGTTTTATTGAATCTCTATGAAAACTGAAACTTTGAACGCAAAATGAATAACGCCGAAGTTAAATCTTATCAAATGTTAGACAAGGGAAATAAAATACTTTTCATGAAATTTTACTATTGATAATTTTCTTTCCATTTCGAGTTTTATCATTATCGAGCGCCGATAAGATCGTTAAACTGTTAGTTATATACGTTTATCTCGAATCTATTTTTGCACACGCACACGTTTACACATGAACGTACGTAGATATAAATCTACGTATTAAAAGAATGACGATTTTTAACTGACTTCGTTTATATAATCATTAAAAAAAAATTATTAAATAAATAAATAAATTAAATAAATTAATAATAATTAAACGACTGCATGCATAAAATCGGTCGGTAAAACATATTTTTCAATTGATACATATGAAAATCGTTTGAAACGCAGAACTATTACTAAAGAAAAAATATTAAATGCGACTATAGTAGTTCCTTGCGAGTATGAAAATTAGAGAGACACACCTAAGATTAGACGTCCGTATTAGTTTCCGCTACATTAATCGGCGGAAATGATCGAGACTCGAAGACCCCTCTAAGACTCGTTGATAAGATCACCTTTGATTAACGTATAGCTACATGTGTACATACATACGCACGATTTTTTTCAACTCGGTCGGTAATATCGTAATCTGAGAAAAATATACATTTTTTTGTTTACTTATAAATCAATGAAGAAATTTTTAAAAATGAATTATTGATCACTTTCCAAAGATTGAAACAGCAGATTCTGTCTTTTCAATCGATGAAAAACGTTCCTTTTACTAGATGCTACTGCTATGAGTGCTATTAATCAACGCAATTGAAGGAGCCCGTGCCAAAGAAATTTATAATTACAAATACCTCTTCTTTATCTATCTATCAATCCATCTATCTATCTAGCTACCTATTTATCTTTCTTCTTCAAATTGTCTATTGTACTTACCAAGATTTCATTCCAACGTAATAATAACAGATGACGTCGAGAAACGTCTTAATCATCGATTTGAATATCCCGCCAATCCTTCATTTTGTTTCGGTTTTTTCTTAATAATTATTGGAAAGTAATTTCCTCTCTACAACGTTCGAAGCGTTAACAGATTATAATTCGGTTCTCGTACATGTTGAGAGAGTTCGCGAGTGATAACAAAGTAACTAGTTTGTAGTTAGTTATTGGCTTCTGCCTTCGGGACACACTTTTCCTTCCGTCGAAGTTAACACCTCCTAGCTTTCTCGTACGATACAGAATTTGCGATGGCTTTAGCAAAAGGAATGAAAGAAGAAACGTCTTTAGCATTGGACAAATGCCAAAGCATTGAAAAAGAAAAAGAAGAAAAAGAAGAAGGAGAAGTAGAAGAAGAAGTTGACAACGAGGTCGCTATGACGTTCGAGTATCGATTGTTTATCCGTTCGAAGTTCTAAAGAAAATTTATATTTCCCGCGAAATAAAAATACCGAGCGTGCTGACAAGTAAACCAAATTGACAAGTAATAAGACTCGAATTATTAATCGATTTTGAATAAAAGAAAATCGAACGAAATATATATTTTTTTTTCGAACGAGAAAAAATCTCCTCCGTTCGTTAGCAGTAACAGCAGATAGGTATATAACACGTTCGTTTCGTCGTTCGCAATATATAACCTTGTGCACAGGAAACGAACGCCATATTCGTCATAGCGTCACAGCTCGGGAATAGCTTTACTACCGTCTGTATGAGACCGCCGCATGACTGCTTCTGTCTTTATCTTCCTTCATACCCTTTCTTTTTTCTTGCCCGATTCACAATCGAATTGTTTCTATTGTATGATTTTTAACCTACGATATTTCAGAGATACGCATATACAAATTTATCTGCGATTGTTTCGTCATATTGAAATAAATTTCAAAAGGATCTTTGTTGGCAGACATGACTTATGTAATTAGATCTAACTACTACTGTATAAATTTCAAGTTTATAATAATATATCTAACTAATAATATATTATAATAGATATAATAAAAGTTAGATATAATAAAATAATATATCTAACTATTAATTAATGGCTTAAATATATAATAATTTTTTATCTACGCTCCTTTTTACCGGCAAAGTAAAAAACATTTCGTCCTAAATTCACGAACGATTCGTGCCACCGTAATCTCGTCTGTAATTTCTCGACGTTCGATCGATCTCCGAGTGATCGATAAACGGTCAAAGATCTGGAGTAAGGATCGAAAGCGGGTTACTACCAGCTTTCACTCTTTTCCAACCAGTTGCAATCACGAAAACGTAATACAATGCATACTTACGTACATGGATACATACGATTAATTTTTAATCGTCACGAAGTACGAAATAAAAATCAATGAAAAAACATTCGAGATAGTTCGCAAAATACTAATATAAACTTACGAGAATTCAAGATTTCTTAGCAAACAAACGAGAGATTCTAGCTTCGTGTCACCGTACATTACAAAATGCCGGCTCCTATTCACCCTTTACGCGATAACTCTGCTTACTTAACCTATCAGCACGTACCGAAAAGCAGTAAATTCGTTGCACATGGATGACGAAATCTTTCTTTAAAGATTTCCTTTGTAAATCGATGTAATGTTCACATAGTAAGATGATCGGAATAACAGTAATAGTAATAATAATAATAAAGAAAATAAAACTAACCTGTCGCGAGTCGTAAGCGTCCGAGAAATGTTCGGCATCTCCCCCGGCCAATTGATACTGTTGTTGTTGTTGTTGTTGTTGTTGCTGTTGCAGATGATGCTCGCCAGCGGGTCCTTTACGTCGATCGTCACCCGCGTTGCGATCCATGTCGTCGAAACCATGGACGACCCTGTCGGCCAGGCCGTTGCAGGTCGTCGAATCCTTCCCTCCTCCTCCTCCTCCTCCTCCTCCTCCTCCTCCTCCTCCTCTTCTTCCTCTTCCTTCACCCTCGTCCTCGACACCGCTTCCGCTGCTTTGCTCTTGACGAAGAGGCGCGAGATCGCCCACAACATCCAACGTTCCTACTGTCTGATATTAATACCACACTGCATCCAAGTGATTTTCTTTTTTCCTCGAAAGGACAACGATAAACCTTTTCCACTGGTCCTTGTCCTCGTCATAACACACCCGACGATATTTTTTAGATTAAAAAGAGACAGACAGACAGACAGACAGACAGATTCTTGGAAGGGAAGAATATTTTCCCTTGTTTTGTTTCTTTTTATTATCTCGAAACCATCGACGTTCCCACCTTTAGTTTGATAGTGAAAATGTGAAAAATTTTTTTACATTAATTTCCTAATTCTTTTTTTTTCTTATGAAAAAATGTTGTACGTGTGTATGTGTGTGCAAGGGAAAGAAAGAGATGAAGAGAGAGAAAAGATATCGAAAGAGGAGCGGAGATTCGCGAGGATCACCGCTATTTTCGTCGGCGACGTGCTTCTCCCTCCATCTCTTTTTCTTTCGCACACACACACACACACACACACACTTTCTCTCTCTCTCTCTTTCTATCTGGTTGCCTTCTCTCCACGCACCTCTATTCCTCTATCGATTTTGCGCGGTGTGCGCGCCAAGGAGAAACGTGAAACGGCCGCGGACACGGTCTTTCTAACGAAATTATTGTACAAAGTAGTAGTAGTAGTAGCACCAGCAAGCAGCAGCAGTAATACGCACCTGGACTAACGAATACGTACAACAGAGAGACACATACTACATGTTGGATTGTTCCAAAAGTTCACTGTGATTTTCGACAGATGTCAGGATTATTATGTCTTCTATAAGAAAATAAAAGAAGAAAAAGAAGAAGGAATAATAATTAACAATTATTTTAATCTCGAAAATGGTATTAAAACGAAAAAAGAAGGGAAGAAAGACACGTGAGAATTAATTTCCTCTCAAATAAATTTTCCTTAAGAATCGTCATAAAATTTTTGAAAAATTTAACAAACATATATATGACTAGAGTGGTCGAATTGCATGTTTCTCATTGGCGGGCGAGAGAGAAAGAGCGCGCGAAGCGTGCAAACTAGAGAGAGAGAGAGACAGAGAGTGAAATAGAAAGAGTGAAAGAGAAAGAGAGAGAGAGAGGAAGGATGAGCGCGTAAAGAAATTAAATTTGAAAAAAAAAAAAAAAACAGATACTGCAAATGAAAAATAGGAAGAGTCGATCGTATATATTAAGTCAATCTCTCTCTCAGCTTGAGTTGGCACGCGCGAGGAGGGGCGTAACTCGCGCGATCGCGTTCGAAGCTTATAGAGAGGGAGAAAGAGGGAGGGAAGGAGAAAGAGAGAGAGAGAGAGAGAGAGAAAGAGAATATAATACGCGGAGATGGGGGCGTTTTCTCCCTTCAACTCGCACGATCTTATATATACATCTCTCTCTCTCTTTCTCTCCTTCTATCTCTCTTACTCCCTTGCTCGTTAGCTCGCTCGTTTACCGGCTGTGGTCTTTTTCGATTCGCCAACGTTTCAACACGATAAAATTTCTTCGATTGATCTTCTTTTGTTACAGGAAAAGGTTATGTATCCACGTATGTCGTCGTTAACAAAAGCACAGATTTTCGTTGATAATCACCAAGCACCCCCGAAAGAAAGAGAAAGAACCGTGTCGTTTCTTCTTTCCTTCTCCTTTCTTTCTCTCTCTCCTTCGTTCACAAGGAAATTATGTACAATACGTTGTACACGCAGCTCCAATAATAAATAATCTCACGCACGATTTTCTAACTTAACGAAATTTTGATAATCGCGTATAACGACGGGTGTTGTCAGCCCGATAAATCGTCCTCGTCGTGTACGAGCTTCAAGAGGACGGCACGTTCCTCGTCGGCCATCGTGAAAACCACCGTCGTTGTAGACTACAGTGGCGCCACCTACTCTTCTTATCGATGTGTCGATAGCATCGATGTTTCGAGAATCGAGAGACGATTGTTTTGCGATAAGAATTATCTTCTAATGGTATTTGAATTCTTTCTTTGTCCGCTATTCAAAAAGATTAATATAAAAATATTATATTAATAAATTTGCGATGAATTAAATTAATTAAATATATAGATATGTATATATGTATATACTAACTTTCATTTTTCTATTTATGTGTATAAAATTATTAACATTTTTTCTTCGTATATGCAGTACCGTTTTCAGAGCTATATTTATTTGTAAACAAAAGATTTTTGTAGTCAAATAATAATATTTTTAACAATCTTTTCTTATTATTTATATTACCTGTAATATGTATATTTAAAATCTAGCGATATTTACAATATAATAATTCATACCTGAATTTATACAAATTTTTACCAAAAATATCTTTTACGACATAATTATAAATATAATATAAACGTAAATAAATATATATATATTTATATACTATATATAGATTTTATATACAATTAGTTTAGGAAGTTAATTATTTAATAGATTAATCAGACTTATTTTCAATAGGACTTATAAGACGCATCAGATATTCCAATATTTTAACTACATCTTGTTCTTGTTCCACGTTATTTGTTGTTAATAATGTTAATCTAGCTAATGCCTCTTGAATACTCTGCGGAAATCCTGCAGTTCGTGCTATTAATTTTCCTTTTTGATTATTACATATTAATGACCATAGCATTGATCCTGCTATTCTGATTTCGCATAATGAACCATTTTTAAAAACATCATGGAGAAGATTGATGATATCCACTAAGATAAACGTATTGAATAATATATTAGTAACTTCTCAATTTTTAAATATAACATTATTTACAAACCTGAACTAAGAATTCTTGGTCTATTTGCCATATTAAATGCTAAATTACGCAAAATGGAAATGGCAAGAATTTTTGTTGGTGAAGATGAACATTTTGCTAAATGTATCAAAGCATCTAAAGCATCTACAGCCTAAAACATATGCATTAAAAAATAAATATACTATGATGATACAGATGTCTGTATGGAAAAATTATAAATATATCTTTTTTTGTACTTTAGGCACACAAATTTGTCCTTCTTCATAATATGTAAAATCAATTAGAAATTCTAAACAATAGAGTTCTACCAATGGCCAAGGTTTTACTCTCTTCGTAGTAATAGGATGTATCTTTGTAAAAAACTGTAGTAAATTGCTCTAGAAAACATTAGTTTAATTAGTAGATTGTACTGATGTCATAAGAGCATATACTTACTTTTGAAATTGAGACTCTGCATTCATGTACATGTACGGCATTTCGTAAAACATGAAAAGCAAAATGCAATTTGTTGTTATCAAAAAGATGTCCTGCTTTATCGATCTCCTTACATATTAATTGTATAATGATATGTATTATAGCAATTGTATTAGGTGTTTTTCTCAATCCTGTTCCTGGTAATACCGTAGTTAATGTTAAAGATTGTGCTGCTGTAAGAAAGAAAGAAAAAATTATTAACAAAAAAATAATTTTGTATATTTCTTTTAAATATTACATAAATAAATAAATGTAATTTTAATCACTATATTATACCAGCAGAGCACTTTGTAGTAAATGTTGCTAATAACTTTAATGCACAAGATGAAATATTTTTATTCAAGGCTATCCAAGCCCATAATTTATGCAATACATCAGCCAAGCCATCTTTAGTAAGTGTTTCTTTAACTTGTAAATTTTCATGCATAAAATTCATTAATAATATGAAAACATTATTTATATCACTAAATAAAGGATGAATCTGAGAAAAAAAAATGAAGAGATTAGATTCTTTAATTACACGAATATCGTAAGAAGACATAAAATATGTACCTTTTTTTCACGATCGACTTGATTTTTATAAAGTTCAAATGGTTGTAAATTTAATTTAACATACAATTCTTTGAGTATCATCAATGCTGTTTCAGATAAATTCTCTTTCAATGCTATTTTTTTGGCTTCCATAGAAACACATAATAAATTAGCTAGAGCACTGACAATAAGATCTCTATTCTCTATATGTTTACGACTTTTTTTCGATCTGGTATAATTATGAGCAATAAAAAGAGGTAGTAAAACTTTACATAATTCAGCACCTATTGTACACTGATGCTCATCTGATTTCATTTTAATGTTTTCAGAATTAACAGTATAATCCTCAATTTCATCATTTCGATTTGTTTTTTTAGAATGCAAATTTATACTTCTTATAGAAAGTTTATTAACGTTGGATATAACTTCTTGTAAATTGTTAGTTTGGTTACTTATTGGAATGTATATAACACTATCTAAAATCGTCTTTATCGAAATATTATTTTTTCCTAATGTTTCTTTTTGAATTTCTTGAGTAAGGAGAAAAGTAAGACATGCAATAGCATTCATTCGTAATTCTCTGTCAGAATCTTTAATTGCAGTGCAAATAGAAGTTAGTGCTTTATCTGGACCATGCAATTCTAAAGCTGTTTGAATAGATTCAAAGTGTTGATCATCTGTCAACGATAATATAGATAAAAAATTATAAATCTCTGCTTTTAATTTATTGTACAGAGAAATTAGATGTGACATATGAATGCCTATAAAAATACATAAGAAAAATTAACATTGACTATTCAACAAGTAATATTAAGTGAAATGTTGATAAACTACTCACTGTACAAATCGAAATGAAGAAGATTAAATAAAGAATAAATACAGTCAGGCGTAAAACTTGCAACTGCAGCAAATTCGTTACTATGTACGACGCAATTTGATAAGACAGCACAAATGCTGGTATACATTTCTAACATATCACAATAATGTATAAGATCTTTCTTAGTATCAATATTCTTTGGAATTTCTCTTAAGCATCTGTAAGATATGTGATACGTAAATTATATTATTTTTAATTAAATGCTTAAACGGATTTATATACATATATATATTTATGTATACCTAATAAGATATTTATCGAGAGATTGTTCATAAACGTGACGTACTACTTCCTGTTGTCCAATAAGTATTAAATTATTTAAAAGAGTACACGTTGCTGTTACTAAAGAAGGAGTTGCAACAGATAATAAATAATGATCCATATCCATACTTTCAGAATCTACTGCTGAAACTATAAAACAAAATAACGAAGGACGTAATAAAAAATATAATAAAATTAATAGAAAAATTAAGTACTTACAAGGTAGCAGTTCATCATGACAATTGTATAAGTATGATACAGTTCGTGGTACTAACGATACGCATCCTGATGTCGCAGCTTGTATAGATGGTACTTTACCATTTTTTTGTTGTTGATTGTTTAGCAAATCAGAATCTAATGTTGGTAGCACATAAATGTTGGAATATAATATACTCATCTCATAATAAAAGTTCACTTGTTCCGTATATATAAGTATAATATTTGTTTTCAACGAATCCACCTGTTAAAAAAATAATTTAATTAATAATGCGAGCTTCATGAATTTTTTTGTTACATAATATCTTACATGTTGAAAAGACATGGAGTTGCAATTTTTTATTAAGTTGCTGAATGCAATACATGCTTGCTCTCTAACGATACAAGATTCTTCTCCAATTATAATGTATTGCAATAACATGTAACATAATTCATTTGGTGCAACAGCAATTGCATTTGAAAGCTGTGATGCAGAATGCATTTCATTTAACAATCCTGACAAAAGCTGCAAAGCTGATGCACGTACCAAAGGATCTCTATTTTGCCAAAGCATTGGTAACCAACTTAAAGATCTGCTATCTTCGTACCAAAACGATATCCACGTCTAAAAAAATTATATGATATTAGTTTAATCAGATAATTATAAATATTTTCATGGTTTGATTAATTATCTATAAATATTTTTACATTTTTATTAAAATTTTCGTGCATTTGATACAGCAAATGATTGAGGCATATTATAGAATTCCTAGTTATAGATAAACCCATAAAACTAACTGTACCAGCACCATGAAAAGATATAATCATTTCAATAAGTGTATTTCCCAATGATGCTAATAAATTTTTGTGATTGCTCCAATTGCATTGGCTGATTAAATATGTCAAACATGTCAGCAACCAATCCAGATATGCTGGAAATATAAAAAAAAGTAATCAAAAAAGTCTGATGCAAACACAAAATTCTATATTCTTACCAAGGTTGTAAAAATTTTGTTGATTTCCAAAACATAAAGTAGAAACAACTAATTCGATAAAATGTATCCATGTATGTTTCTGATTAATGTCTGATTTTTCATTTCTTTCAATAGCTGCACACGTACGTGCTAATTTTAAAATTGATTGATGTACATCCTGATTATCTATTTCCAAGTTTTGAAATAAATCTGCCCATGACTTTGTCATATTTTTCATCATCTTACTTATCCATGAACTTTTACCTATAAAACAAATGTATATTTTAAAAATCAAATTATTTTATCATCTTATTTATATTATTACCTTTTGTTGTACTGATATATAATTGTAAAAAATTGATAATATTAACAAATAAATCACAGTCCTCTTTGCTCGACGGATGCGATGATAAAAATCTTTCGAACGTTTGATCCCACGGTAAAGAATTAATATCTTTGATTTCTTCGTATTGCAACATGTTATAAAATTTTAAATACCTAATAAATATTACATATTATTGTATACACACATATATTAGATATATACAATATTTTTTTAATTATAAGATCTTACATTATCAGATAATCGAGAGCATTCAATACCCCATCGTGCGTCGTAGAATTTTGTATATTATATAATTGTTTTTGACAATAAAAATATGAACAGCTGTATTGAAAAACGAAGAATTCATGTTCTTGTATTCTTAATTTTTCTGGTAATTCAGGATCATTAACATCATCATAATTTTTCCATAACATTTTCCATCCACCATTCCATTCCCATGCCCAATATTGTCTTACAAATGTTAATATTGTTTGATTGCTTCCATGGAGTACTATAATATATATGTTAGAATTAATTTTAGTTATTATAATAATATATTATATACAATTACTATATAGAACGATACCTGATATTTCTGATCGTCTATGTATACTGGTTTTCCAATGAGATTTACAAATTAATGGTAATCTCATTTTAATTACAATGATATGAGGCAAAGATACAGTTAATTGAACATTACTTTCTGTTTGTTTTTCATTCATTCTGATGATATAATCATTATATAAAAGTAAGCATAAAATATATGAACCATCAGCCTTGACACATTCATTATTTGGAAATAGAAATATACCTAAAAATATATATTTAAAAAAATTTATATATATATATATAAAAAAGTAAATAATTAGATAATTAACAATATGGATAAATTGTATACATACTGCGAATAATATTTATGAAAACATCAATATTAGTGGATAATTCATGTCTCACTGATGATTCACTAGCAACAATTAATTTTAATATTGCAAGTATTGGAATAACAGAATCAGGATAATTTTTATAATCATTTTCTATCTAAAATCCATCACACACACAATTACTACAAAGTACAAATTATGGTTAAAAAAAATAAATAAATAAATAAATAAAAAATTATATTCACCAAAGCACTGTTAAACGCTTGTAAGATTAAAAATAATCCATTTTCATTAAGAAATAATTTATGTAATGACATGTCCGTAAGCATTACATTAATTTGTACTAATGCAGATTTGCGCATTTTAGGATCGACATCGGAATCTCTTAACATTTCCAGCACCGATAATAAACTACTTCTCTAAAATAATTATTTAATTGTTGCTTAACTTTTAATTGTTATTTAATTTGTTATAGTATAAAAGTGTGATAAATATAGAACCTGATAATTTCCTTCTAAGCGTTTGAAAACAGATGGACGTTCGAATATACAAAGAGAACTGAGAGGTAGACCATGCAAAGAAGATAATCTTGGTAATTTTTTAATAGAGTCTTTTTCTTTACCAAGTAACCAAATTAATCTACAAGAAGCTTCTTCTCTAACATCACACTCAACTGAATACAATAGTCTTAAGTTACCTTTTAAAACCTGAAATATAGCATCATATAATTTTTTGTGAATAATTCGAAATTATATATATATATATATATAATTAATAAAATATTAATAAATTACCTCAAGATATGGTAAGTGAATACTATTAAAGATATCAGGATCAAGCATTTTTGTTATACACCTGCCTATAACTGTAGAAGAATATGCATAACATTGAAGAAGAGGTAATACTGGTATAATTGTTTCTAATATTTTTAACCAGCCTGTTTCATCAGCTTGAACTTTTCCTTTTAATATATAAATTATTATCTCTTCTGACATTTCTCTAATCTATAATATATTAATATAAAAATGTTACATATATATATATTAATAAAAATAAAATAATGTAAACTTACTTTTTTATTTTCATTGGGTAGACCATAGCAAATTATCTCAGTCAAAACATTTGGTTCCAAAAGGAAAATCAAATTTTCCCATGTAAGTTTTTCTTTATTATATTCTATTCCTAAAATACTTTTGACTAAACTATGACATTCTTTGTATGCAGTTTCTTGTATATCTATGTCTCCATTTGCTAATAAATTTAATATTAATTTTCTGCATATTACATGATCTTCCTTGCTGAGAGAATATCTATAAATAAATTTTCATGATTGTTGAAATATTACAGATAAATAATTTATTATTAATTAATACAAACCTGTTAACATTTTGTAGAAATTTAATAGCTTTCTTAACTATGCTCATATTTTTGTGATAAGGCAAACTTAATTTAGATGCATATAATATTTTTAATGTATCAGAATATGATCCTTTAGAAGATTCTTTTATTGAACAAATAGCTGCTTGCATTGATTTGATAATAATTCTACTTTCATCAAAGATTTTGATGATAGCAAATTCGTTTGAATTTTCTAAATGCTGTATATGCACACACACATATATATATATTATAAAAAAAGAAAGGATTATTATTTTCATTTATAGAATTAATTTACCTGAATATATACTTGAAGTGCAGTATGCAATTTTGGATACATCAAATATATAGGTGCATCCATTAAAGCAATAGACATAGAATTTTTCATGGATTTAGGTAAAATAATATCTGCTACTTCAAATGGTACAATATTACTTAATAAATTTACTGTAATGCAAAGAAGATGAAGATATGTAATCCTATGATAATCTATACTCCCATAACTTGCAAAATATTCTAGAGAATCTCCTAGTAATGTTAATAACATTTTTAATTCGTCGCTGATCTTCCTAGCCATACTATCATTGCATATCCATATATTTGGCATGACTGTGGTAAGTAGTAATTGTGCTAGTTCATGAATCAGGTCAACTATGTATTTAGTATTTTTTAATGGAAATGTAGAATCGTTAGGAATATTTAATTGTGCAATAACGTGCTTTAGTGTCTCAATACAATAGGAAGGAATGAGCATTTGTTGCAATCGTAATACAGATTCATCTACATTATCCATGATGCTTTGACTTCTGTCACTTGTAGCCTGAAAAAAATGTATGTATAATTACAATAAATATATTGATTTACAAGAACAACAAACTACATACAGCAGATTGATATGCTTGATAATTAGCTTCTGGTATTCCTCCATCAGGACTGTCTCTAGCTTCTGATAAATGATAACTATTATTGTCCAATTTCTCTGCTAATAACTAAAATATATATAAAAATTGATAATTATATACAGAGTCTAATATGAACATATATTTACTTTTACCTTTTGTTTTTTATTTGCTACACATGGATCATAATAATAATAAATTCGAAATCGTAGACATCTTGTTAATTTATGTAATGTTTTTAATACAGCTGGTATAATATATTTAATATCAGACTCAATTAAATTTATACTTATATCAAGAAGACCATGTAGCACCTAGAAAAAAAAATAGTTTTTAGGAAATCTTAAAAAAATATAATCCCTGTGCAAACATTATTTTTTTAATATTCACTGATACTACTGCTGGTCTTTGAAGAAAAACTTCAGCTGGAAAATCTTGTAACATAACATTTGTTATAAACTGACATGTATGTAATATCAGATTAGTATCTGCAGTATTATTTAAAGCTTCCTCCACTGCTGCTAGTACACCTTTATCCGATGTGACTAATGGTTGCCATGGCATTACTAACCATTTAATCCCACCCTCCACTGTCTTAGAAACGAGTGTACCATCGCTTTGTTGAATAGTAAGATCCATAGGCAATGTACTGAACAGAAATCCACAACATTTATATTTCGAATATATTATAAAAATGAATATTATATATATATATCGAGTATATTAATGTATTAAATTTATATTTACTTGTCCAATGGAGATATAAAAGCACAAACATCATTGGAAGCATTAATCTTGTCAGCATTAAAATCTTTATTTCCATAATTATCATAATTATGTATTCTTGTTATATACTCCGATTGTTTAAACGATATTCTTGATGGATCTAATGCCTATTATAATAACAAGTTATTAAGACATTACAAAACATTTATGAAGTATAAAAATTAAGAAATAAAATTAATTATCTACCTTAATACTTGTTCTAACGTCATTGGAAGATTCTTCTTTATCTGGATTGAGAATAACTTGTTCTATCTGATCTATTTTATCATACCAAGAAGTGTCAAGTTTTCTTTTTAATTGATGTAGCTCGTTTTGAAACCTTGATCTGCCAAATGCATTTAAGTAATTGTTATTTCCACCCTTAAAAAAATTAACAAATATTCAATGTGTCATATAAGTTTTTTTGTGAATATTTATTATCATAACAAAAGGATACCTTTATCAATCTATGTAACAAATCTAAAGCCTCTCGAGGATGAGGTATATTGTCAAAAGAAAACCAATGAAAGAGTTTGACTATTAATTCTTTCTTAACAACGTCAGAATCACATCCAAAGCCAAGATCTAATTTAGAAATAATATTTTCTAATGCCCTCGCTCGAATCTCATCAATACTGTGCGCTGAAATAAATAAATCATATGGATTTCTTTTTATTCTATTTTATAAAATCAACATAAAATACGTCAACTTCTTGCGATAAAAGCTTACCTAACTTTTTAACATGTGCAAATGTAATTGTATTTAAACTTGACATTGTATTTCAACATTAATTCGTACAACTTTATTTTAGGTTAATCAAGTTTTGAAAATTGAACCGCCACGAATTACACGAGCGCCAATTTTCAACTAGGAATCTGTTCCAAGAGTCATCTAGTATTGTGTACAGTTCTATTAAGATAGTAATTTTTTATTATCAAATGTTTCTATATATTTTAATATTTGCTAAATTAATTAATAAATAAAACATTTACTAGTGCAAAATCTAGTTGTATAATTTATTTAAAAAAGAACCTCTTATATGTGTATGTAGAATGACCTAAGTGTATTGTGGTTAGAATTGTTATTAGACTATATTATAAAAAGTGTAATTTTAGTAACTCTTTTTTTTATAAATAATGGGTAAGTTATAAATGATTATTTTTTAATGATACTATATAAATATTTTGTAATAATAATCTATTTGTGTATATATGTATATATATATATGTGTTATATGTTTTTGTAGAAAAAGAAGCAAAAGCTTGTCAAGGAAAGGATGTTTTTGAGAGAATGAATTATTTATATCAGGTAAGAAATACTTTACAATAATTACTATTGTTAATACTCAAACTTTTTTTTATAATTCTTTTTTTTTATAGGCTAGTCATTTAATAGCATTAAAAAATAGAGTTGCAGCTTCTTATTACGGAAATACAATGATGGGTTGTGCCAAGAAAGCTGTACTACGCATGTAGGTGCTGACTACATAAAAAAATTTTTAATTATATTTTAATTATTGGAGATCTATCATTTATTTTTTGTTCTTCTTTTTGTTTTCTTTTTAATATAGAGAACCAAATATAAAAAGAACGATATGTAAACGATGTCAATCTCCTTTAATACCTGGAGAAACAGCTAGAGTAAGATTATGTTCTAAACATATTAAAGGAGTCAAATGGACATGTTTAATCTGTTTGAATAGTAAAAAATATCCTACTAAAAAAGGATACAAGTTATGGATAGATCAGCCGGAAGCAATAGTTGAAATTCTTCATTATGTTCCTAAACAAAAATCTATTGACTGTGATAAGAACAAAATAGATGATAATAAAACTGAACCATCTGATAATACGAATATAGAGAAAAAATCAGAACATAATCTTGATTGAGACAATTTCATGTGTTGTATAGTAAATTTGATGTACGAATATTTTTTATTAATCACTTACATAAAATATGTTACAATATTACAATAAATTTGTAATTAATAAACAGACACTTTTGCTAACTGGAATATTTATAACCATCTAGTAATATCATAATGCTGATAATAGTTTTATATGTTCATAGAAATAACTCGATCGAAGTTAAGTTACTGTTCTCAGAGTACAAGATATATTTTATGATGACCATTGATTGCAGTGAAATCCAAAGATAACTGCATTTTTTTATCATTGAGGACGGTTTTGAATGAACGTTTGAGAGATGATATTATAAATGTCATGAGTACAATGAATTTTTTTTATTAAGTTTGATTCTACTGAAATTCACTGCAAGCAATATCACGTATCTAACTCATACAACTATATCCGCCCATATCCAGTAACTTCCATAATATTATATATGGTACCTAAAACAAATCAGCACGCACGAACTCGAGCAGAATCAAATCACAGATTAATCAGACAATATCAGTCATTTAATATCAACTTAAATAACTTATCTAGATTAGATGATATGAGCTTAGGGCCATCTACAAACATATAAGAGATTTGTAGGTAAGTATTTTTAGTATATAATAATACTAATTATATAAAATGAATATACAATGAAAATCTTTCATTTTGACAATGTTCCTGAACTTCTGTTAAAATATGAAAAGGTGAAACTTATGGCATTTAACTAACGACACCTTTCCTAAAATAACTACATTATAAGTCGACATAAATATTAAAGTAATTAAAAAAGTAGTAATAGTAAATAATAAGAACTGGGCTGGACGGAATCTACACATTCATTTATATACATATATCTGTCGTGCCAAGCTTCGGTCTTCTATCTATTTCCCTTAATATTTTCATTTAGTATCTATGAGCTAGTATTTTTGATTTCCCTAACACTAAATCTAACGATAAATTATAGATAGGACTCCAGGTTGGCAACGCACACATATATACATGCACACACCGGCTACAGGATATATTTTTCTCCAATAATATATTGACTATCATTCGTCGTTGTCCTTCACCCCATCAAAATTTTACGTCGTGTCATGGAATGGCTCAAATTGAAATAGAACAAAGTGTATTTCATAATCGTAATGGATCATTCATATTTGGATAAAAACAGAAAAAAAAAAGAAAAAAATTTTGCTCTTCTTTTACACGCGTCCTTTTGTCGCAAACGAATCTATTCGATTATATCCCGTCTCCGTCCACAAAGGAACACATTTACTATTCTGTTATTGTCTCAGAGGTGTGTGCATGCGAGCCTTGTTTATTTTTTTTTTCATTTTTTTTTCTGTTTTTATTTCTTTTTTTTTTTTAAGAGGCGCGTGCAATAGACAGAGCCGTAGATAGAGAGGTACAACGTACGGCGAATTACGTATAGATGAAAAAGGGTTTTTTTTTTTTTTACGTCGAAGTATTATCTTCTTTCTCTCCTTTTTTTTTTTATACTAGCCCTGAAACAAATTGAGGTTGTCCATCACGGTCCAGCGTCAGTTGCGGCATTACATTTGGTGATGGCTGAAATGTTGAACCTTGAAATCCCATTGCTGATTCATATAACTGAAGCAAAAATTATAAGTGTATAGATGTAATGCCTGAGATAGATCCTTAATCAATAATAATAATTAACATAAAAAATTCTATAATAATTTCAATGACGTGTATAGATGAACATTTATATTAATTTACAAACATTATGATTCCCAGGAAGAGTTGTATAATCTGGGGTGGTCGAACGATGCCTATTTGCAGGTAATGGATGTTGAATAGTAGCATAAGTATTGTCTTGAGACGTATCACCCATACCGAGGCTTACGCCACTTCCACGTCTTTCCAAGCCAAGACCACCCTCAGGTTCGCTAAACACTTGCATCGTTAATTCTTGTTCCTCGTACAATTTTAATTTTCTGTAAATGATAAAATTGCAGTATTTTTGGTATAAATTGATATTACCAAAGAGATATAAAGTTATAACTCCTTTCTTACTGCTCTATCCATAATGGATTTTCCGTTGTATTTAATTCATCGATTATTTGTTTCTTTATCAAACCATCTTTTTTTCGTATATCATTTGGCACAGTAATAACCCTGATGCGAGGTAAAACGTATTAATATAAATTTCAATAAGATATGATTCGACAATAAAAGTTTTTGAAACTTACCAATGTCGTAAACAGCAACAAACTACTGTAACTGTAACAGCACCTACCAGTAGAACGACTAATAAAGCTATTAAAGCAGCTAATGCAGGATCAAAAGGTTCCTCTTGAACTCCGGCATAAGCTGGCTGAAATGCAAAGTATTGAAAACATGTTAAGCAAATATTAAGAAACTTCTTTTTATTTAAATAATAAAGTAGCCAAAATGAAATACTTACTACTACGTTTTCTATAGCAAAGCCGGCATAATAATCTTTTAAGAAATCGTATTTGGCATCAATGACTTTAAGAACGTGTGGAACTGGAGCTATCGTTTGACTTTTTAATTCTACGACGTGCAAATACATATCGCACCTAAATGAAAAATTATCATACATTTATTGAGAACATGATTGATCTATGTGTCATTAATTCATTATTTTACCATTCTCTTCGGATATGTCCGGAGGCATCTACATGATATCTAATATCATCTACGACTACTCTACTCTGAGTAGCATTTGATAATTCAGATACAATCTCATCTCGTTGTCTATTAACTTCTTCTGGTGGTCGTGATAAAATGACTCTTATCAATTGCGATGGCTCGAATACCCATACCTTAATATAATAAAAATGATGAATGAAAATTAAAGACGTATGAGACGTATAAAAATTATGTTAAACTTTCTTACATGAACTCTAGTCATCGCATATCTCTCTGGAATGGCTGTCTCTTTGGCTATAACTTCGACGATAAATCTATCTTGATTATATTCAGCCATATATCCACTGGTGATCAGTTTACCATCTTGTGTCACATTGAATGGACTTGGTATTATCGAACCACTAGGTTTATCTGATCCATATTTATACAAATTTGCACCTGCTATATAGTAATGGAGAGTGCCATTATCTCCAACATCCAAATCCGAGGCTACTACTTTAGTAACGAAATCATTCACGTTTGCCATTGAGTTAATTCCTGCATAATAATCGTTTCTCTCGAAAATAGGAGGATTATCATTTTCATCGAGGATTGATATCGTTACGTTAACATGACCATGATCTGAACTAAGTGATAAGGGACGACCTGCTTCCGTTGGATTGATATATAGATCAGGATTGTTGGATGCGAGGATAGAGAGAACATACTTGTCTCTTATCTCACGATCGAATGATTTGTTTGCATATATACTACCATCCGATTTGTCCATATAAAATGCATAACCTTCGTTGCCTAGAAATATTAAAAAACAAAATTAACGATATGATCATCCACTGAAATGACCTTCGAAATCATATGACAATTACAAACCTGCTTCTATGTAATAGTAAACTTTGGCATGTCTACCTTCGTCCTCGTCTTGTGCGATTACTTTACCTACAAAATAATCTTTAGGACGGTTCTCTGATATCTGAAAATTGTATTCATCGTAAAATTGTGGAACATTATCGTTCGTATCGACTAATTGAACCGTTAAAAGACGTAAAGCTTCGTATGCCGTAGGAGTACCATGATCGATCGCCACGAGGACGAGCTAAAATCAAAATCAATGTACACATATATATATTTTTTTAATTTATATTCATAAATAAAAAATACAACTTACTTCAAATTTACTTTTGATCTCACGATCGAGTATGATCTTTGATCGAAGTTCACCGGTTTCTTGATCGATCGAAAACTCCTCAGTTTCTTGAACATTTTTATTTCCAACTTTTAAATGATAACTAATTCGTCCATTTTCACCGGGATCTCGATCGATAGCTTTTACAGTCAATATCAAATAATTAGGTACGCCGGCATTCTAAAATTCATTTATTATATTAGCAAAATAATTAGTATGATAAATATTCACTGCATAAATTATCTATAAATACCTCGGGTACTTCGACCGTTGCGTTTGTTAATTCGGGCATAACGAATTGTGGCTTGTGCGTGTTCACTGGTGTCACTCTGATATCAACGTAGCATCTATCAAAATGTGGTCCATTTCCAGCACCATCTCTCGCTTCAACTTCGATTCTATAAGAACCAGCTCGTCCAAGTAAAGCTGCAGCAGGATATAGAATACCAGTTTCTCGATTCAATGAGAAAGAATCATTTTCATTTCCATGAACGATGGTATACCAAACTTCTCCATTAACACCTTCGTCATGATCGACAGCTCTCACCTTGATAATAATAAATATTACAAATGATATTCTCGTGCAACATGCTAAGTAAATTTAGGTACGATCGATTGAGCAAACCTGTAGAATGGGAGCTGGAGGATTAACAGACAAATTTTCAGCAACTGACGCTCTATAACTGTGTTGTGAAAATATTGGTCGATTGTCGTTCACATCGATCAACTTAACAACGACAGGTACAGATGTACTGCGTCGAGAATTAACATGAGCGTTGTCACTAGCCATCACCGTTATTATAATTTCTGGTGTAATTTCTCTGTCGAGAACCGCAGCACTACCAACGGTAATTTCTCCAGTTTCATGTCCTATCATAGAGTAGAAGAATAATTCATTGAAATATTTCATCTTTGATCGGGTATATCTATTCGTATGTAGACGTAAGTACCAATGTTAAAATCAGCAGCATGATCTCCGATAAGACTGTACATGATTTCACCGAATGAACCCTCGTCTCCATCTGTAGCTTTTACAACAATAACGTGGGATCCTGGTGGTGAATTTTCCTTGATCGATGCGTTGTAACCTTCTTTCTCAAATTTCGGATCTTGATCGTTGACATTGATCACTGTAACGATTACTTTAGCTGTTGTAGACAACTGTGGTACTCCAGAATCGTAAGCTACGACCGTGAACTCCAATTGCTTTGTCTCTTCATAATCGATAACTTGGCTGGTTCTAACAATTCCTAGAATAATAAATGGATAATAGTATCAGAAATAAACTTTACAAAATTATTTCTGACGAGTATACCAACCAGTGATATTGTCTATATTAAAATAAGGACTAGGTGGTTCAATAGCATATCCTGCAATGTTACTATCAACGTCTGTTGCAGTAAATGCACCAACAACTGCACCAGTTGGCTGTTCTTCCTGCATTTCGATTAAATATCTCGGATTATTTCGAGTCCATGGTTTTAAAAATTCTGGCGCCACGTGATTCACGTCTATGATAGTGATTATCAAGGTACCTATACGTAAATAAAATATATAATATAAACATTGGGCTAACAAAGTAGATGAAGTAATTGCAATAACAATAATCTACCTCTCCCTTGTTGTAAAGTAGGAGCTGTAGTATCACTAACGACGATAGTAACGCTAACAGTTGCTGCGATATCTCGATCTAATGGTCTGACAACAGAGACTTGTCCTGTTGCTCTGTCAACGGCAAAAAAGTCCTAAAGAATATAAATGATAATGTTGCTAATGATTCCGATAATTCGCTCTCTGTAACGAGTTAGATTTTTGATCAACGTACTTTAAATGCTTTGCTATCGTTAACTTGTTGACCATTTCTATCGATTGCTGTAATCGGCTCAGAAATTGCGAAGTTCAAAGCTTCTGAATTACCACTGTCTGGATCGGTTGCTTTCAACGTTGTAAAAACCGTACCGATAGGAGTGTCCTCCGTTACCTCAGCACGTTGAGTTTCCGGTGTAAAATATGGTGGCTTGTCATTGCTATTCTCAACTTTGATCATCAGTGTTGTCGTACCTGTCAAGCTTGGAGTTCCTGAAGGAATATGAAGATAATGTAAAACATATAAAATTTCTATATGTAAATTAATTGGAAATCAATAAAGAATAATCACCTTTATCAAAGGCTATTACTTCCACGTGATAGGTATCCTTATCATCAAAGTCTAACTTCCTAGAAACCGTAACGACACCCGTTGTCTCGTTAATAGCAAAATCATCGAAGGCTCCCTTTTGTATCCTATAAACCAGCTCAGCATTGAGGCCGCTATCAGCATCTGTGGCAAGCACCTCTTCGACGATAGTACCTATAATATTATATTACAAATTTTATTATTTTTGAAGCAATTCCAATACCGTTATCTCTTTTGATATATGTACATTCCCAAGTTTGGAGCATCGTTTCTTTTTAAAATTTTATTTGAAAAGTAGCATATTTTTTTTAGAGTCACTATAGATAGGATCGTATACTTATATATCATAGATGATATCAAAAACGTTGTTACTCACCGACCGGTGAAATTTCTGGTATACTAGCCGTATACAAGTCGTGAGGAAATACCGGTGCATTATTATTCACGTCACGTACGGTGATATTGACCAGAGCAGTGTCAACGAATATCCCGTCGCTCGCTTGCACGGTGAGGGCTATCCAATCGTGCGTGGAATTCGTCATATCGACCGGACCCTTGTTTTTTATGGTTATTTCACCGGTGTCCTGATCGACGTCGAATAGATCCAATTCGTTTCCAGCTATCAAAGTATAAACGATCTTTGATGTTTTGTCCTTATCGCGTGCTTGGACCTTCAATTCCGGTTCAAATTTCTCAGCACCTTCGTCTACTACGGCACGATATTTGTCTTGAAGAAAACGAGGTGGACTGTCGTTTGCATCGGCTAAGCTAACGCGTAGGGATACACTCGTTGTCTGTCCTTCTCCATCATCATCGGTTGCCTTCGAAATATTTCAAGAATGTTTTGAGAAAATGTTTCTTCAGATATACGTATATTCATTCGTATAAGGAATCACACAATTCATTTAAATATATTTCATGCGTATACTGAAAAGTACGTATACCTTGTAAGTGAGAAAGTATTCAGTCTGTTCTTCATAATCTAAACAAGGTGAAGTACCAGGAGTTGGACAAGGAGCAACGGTGATGCTACCAGTTTTTTTGCCGACAGAAAAATGTTCTGAGCCTTGCCCGAGCAATTGATAAACTATACCAGATGTACCAAATCTATTGAATATATCATATCATCGATCAAAATCGTTTCCTCTCGCTGATCTAACTTACTGTTTTTTTTTTTTTCTCTTTTCGACTTACTTTCCACTGTCACGATCTTTGGCAGTGATAGTTATAACTGGTGATCCTGGAGCAGCAGTTTCTGATACTAAAGCTGTATACGTAGGACTACCAAAGGAAGGTGCATTGTCGTTCGCATCTGTGATCGTTACGGTAACTGTTGCGGTAGATGAGAGTTTAGGATTCGTATGAACTTCCTCAGCAACGACCTAAGTGAACAAGTATATATATTTCTTTTTTTCAACACAAAAATCAACGGAATGCTAGAGAGACTGATTAGGATTTTAAAAAGAAAAAAGAAAAACAATAGAAATCTTGTATTACCAGAATGATGAACTTCCTTTGATTAGGATTCTCATAGTCGAGAGAACCATTCGTTACTCGAATATTTACTGATGTACTTCCAGTAGCCATTGCAGGTTCCACTGTAAATGCACCTGTTATGTCTTCCAAACGTAGAGAAAATACGGAATTCAAGCCCTACCATAAAGCGACAAGGAAAAAATGGATTTAGAGATTATTACATTAGTATTGTTTAAAACAATGAGTGTTCGTTGGATTTTTACTTACAACGTCTGGGTCTTTGACGGTCATATCTAAGTGAGGTAACGGTGTACCATCCGGCACATTCTCAGGAATTTCGATATTGTATTCACGGCGATTGAACGTCGGTACTTCGTCATTCACATCCTTGATCGTGACGGTGGCTTCAGCTGTTGAGACTGTCAACTCATCGTTACCTGGTATGCCGTCTATTAATTCTCGAGCTCTCACTTTTAGTGTCAATACTCCTGTTGAATCTTTCAAAGCTTCTCGATCTAATGGTTTTGCTGTTCTTAATTCGCCAGTATCGTCGTCGAGTAAAAAGTAATCGAATGGATCTAAGAAATAGAAAAGAGTATATGTATCTGTATGTATAGATGTGAGTATGTGTGATTGTAAAGAAAAACGTCGCAAATCAAAATCGAAAGGAGAAAAACATATATAATCATTATCTCCAGCGACTCACTGGTGACCAATTCGTAGAACATTTTCCTCGGCATCCCCCTATCACCGTCTCTTGCTTTGACTGTCATCACTAAAGTACCAATGAGATCGTCTTCTCGAACTACTCCAGTTAACGAGTCGAGAAATTCTGGTGGGCTGTTCTGTATGTCCGCGACTTTTATTTCAACGCCAGTTGTGCCATTATTCAAGCCATCCTATAACAAAAAAATAAAAAAGGAGAATGTTCAATCGAATCAAGAAAAATATCTGGGACATACGATTTAAGAACAAGAGTAAAATGTAGATAGTTCTATAGAGAAATTCATAAATGCGTGTCGAGTGTGACTCGACACATGTTTCATAAAATTTCTATTAATAGATCTTTTTTGTTCTTATTTTAAATAAACAAAATAAAATTTACATGATTCTAATAAAAATTTTGAACAATTTCATCATAATTATGTGCTCATAACGAAAAGAAAAAAAAAATTCAATTTTAAAAATTATTAACAAAATCGATTTTATTATAACAAT